>NC_138075.1:229282998-229357998 GCF_964212035.1 Myotis nattereri
ACACACCACCTCACACACCACCTCACACACCACCCCACACCACCTCCCACACCACCTCCCACACCACCCCACACACCACCTCACACACCACCTCACACACCACCTCCCACACCACCTCACACACCACTCCCACACCACCTCCCACACCACCTCCCACACCACCCCACACACCACCTCACACACCACGTCCCACACCACGTCCCACACCACCTCCCACACCACCTCCCACACCACCTCCCACACCACCTCCCACACCACCTCCCACACCAGCTCCCACACCACCTCCACACCACCTCACACCCCACCTCCCACACCACCTCCCACACCACCTCCCACACCACCTCACACACCACCACACACACCACCTCCCACACCACCTCCCACACCACCTCCCACACCACCTCACACACCACCTCCCACACCACCCCACACACCACCTCCCACACCACCTCACACACCACCTCCCACACCACCCCACACACCACCTCCCACACCACCTCCCACACCACCCCACACACCTCCCACACCACCTCCCACACCACCTCCCACACCACCCCACACACCACCTCCACACCACCTCCCACACCACCTCCCACACCACCCCACACACCACCTCCCACACCACCTCCCACACCACCTCCCACACCACCTCCCACACCAGCTCCCACACCACCTCACACACCACCTCCCACACCACCTCCCACACCACCTCCCACACCACCTCACACACCACCTCCCACACCACCTCCCACACACCTCCCACACCCCTCCACACACCACCTCCCACACCACCTCCCACACCACCCCACACACCACCCCACACACCACCTCCCACACCACCTCCCACACCACCTCACACACCACCCCACACACCACCACACACCACCTCCCACACCACCTCCCACACCACCCCACACACCACCTCCCACACCACCTCCCACACCACCTCCCACACCACCCCACACACCACCTCCCACACCACCTCCCACACCACCCCACACACCACCTCCCACACCACCTCCCACACCACCCCACACACCACCTCCCACACCACCTCACACACCACCTCCCACACCACCTCCCACACCACCTCCCACACCACCCCACACACCACCTCCCACACCACCTCCCACACCACCCCACACACCACCTCCCACACCACCTCCCACACCACCCCACACACCACCTCCCACACCACCTCCCACACCACCCCACACACCACCTCCCACACCACCTCCCACACCACCCCACACACCACCTCCCACACCACCTCCCACACCACCCCACACACCACCTCCCACACCACCTCCCACACCACCCCACACACCACCTCCCACACCACCTCCCACACCACCTCCCACACCACCCCACACACCACCTCCCACACCACCTCCCACACCACCCCACACACCACCTCCCACACCACCTCCCACACCACCTCCCACACCACCCCACACACCACCTCCCACACCACCTCCCACACCACCCCACACACCACCTCCCACACCACCTCACACACCACCCCACACACCACCTCCCACACCACCTCACACAGTACCACGCACACCACCCCACACACCACCTCCCACACCACCTCACACAGTACCACGCACACCACCGCGCACCCGTGCAAATGGTGCTGAGACCTCTCGGGCCCTGGGAGGTGCAGGGCTGGGGCACCCCAAGATGTGAGTACAAACCCCCTTCTTTCAGGGAGCGGTGCATTGAGAGGCTCTGTGGGCGCTGACTGACATGGAAGTCGGTCGGGAAACAGAGCGAAGGGCCGGTTCAGGTCCCCTGGGGGGCGCTCCTTCCGGGGACCCTCCTCCCAGCGGCTGGGAAGGCGGCTCTGATGCAGGGCCCTCCCTGAGCTCACTTCCCTTGCTGGGTGCTCTCGGTTACTAGGGAAACCTGGAGGCTTCAGCGTCCGCCCACCCAGGAGTCTGGCTTTTTTCAAAGGAACACTTTTTGGGATGGTTCTGAGCAGTGTGGCCTGGGCGGCTGCTGAGTCTCAGGCAGATGCCCCAGCAGCTCCATGCTCCCTGCAAAAAGCAGCACACGTCCCCCTCTTTCCTCTTCCCTCCCCCTCCGCCTCCCCCTCCCCCTCCCCCTCCTTCCCTCCCCTACCCCTTCCCTTCCCCATCTCCCCCTCCTTTCCTCTTCCTCCCCCTCCCTCTGTCCTCCCCTTCCCTCCTCCTCCCTCCCTCCCTCCCTCCCCTCTCCTTCCTTGACTCCTCACTGACTGGGTGTGCCAGTCACCAGCCTGGGGCAGGCACCCAGGGCCCTGCCCACCTCCGCTGGCCTGGCCCCAGGCGGCATCACTGTGTTGCAGAGGCTGATTTGCCTGAGGTCACCAGCAGGTGGTGGGCTCTGAACCCCCCCTCAGGCCTTCCCTCCTCTCCGGCCCTCTTCCAAGCCCCGCAGCCACCCCACCAGCCCCGCAGCCACCCCACCAGCCCCGCAGCCACCCCACCAGCCCCGCAGCCACCCCACCAGCCCCGCAGCCACCGCCTCTGGGCAGTACAGTCCCCGCCCTAGGAAGCCGGCTCCCAGCTAGAGGTGCCCCCACGGCTCTCAGAGCCGGGACCCCCCCCCCCCCCGCCCCCGGGCCTCCTCCTGGGGCGGAAGCGGCCTCCCTGCTGTCCCCTCAGGACCTCTGTCCCCCGCTGATCTGCGTCCCTCTCCCCCTCTCCCCGCAGCCTGAGTGCTGGCCCAGCAGGCGGCCTCCAGGAGGCAGGAGGGCGGGGGAGGAAGGCTGGCCAGGGAGGGAACCGTGAAGAGCCTGGGGGGGCGGAAGGGGGGCTGGGGGGGTAAGGTGTGTCTGGTGCATTGTGGGCCGGACCACCAGAGCCGGGCAGTCAGGGTCCCAGGGCCTCGGGAGAAGGGACAGTGAGGGGGCCCTCGGGCCTCCTGGGCGGCAGGTGGCGGGCACCAGGGCAGGAGGAGCCCAGGACAGAGGTGAAGCAGAGGCCGGCCCATCCCAGCACCTCCCGCCGCGGTGTTAATTCGGTTCTGGCACTTTCCGGCGCTGCCCTTCGGAGCTGAGAGCACGTTGCTCTGCATCTGCTGGTGAAACGCCAGGGAGCCCAGGAAGAAACGACATCTGTCCACGTTGTGGGGCGGAGGGGGGACGGAGGGAGGGCGGAGGGAGGGAGGGAGGGAGGGCGGAGGGAGGGCTTGGGGTGCCGCGGGTCTAAGCGAAGGCGCGGCTGGAGGCGGGCCAGCGAGACGTGCCTGCGGACGAGGAGCCGCTGGGCCCGGGTCACGCTGCTCCGAGCGGTTCGAAGGCCAAGCGTTTGCTCAGAGGAACGTGAGAACCCGTCGGGGGCTGATCCCCCGAAAAACATTTTAAGATGTGTCCCTCCCTGGAGCCGCTGAGTTTTGAGGGTCCGTGGGGCCTGCCCCCCCCCCACCCCCCCAACGCTGTTGGCACCTCCTCCTCGGTCCCGGGAACCTGAGTCTCCTAATCCCAGACAGGGGACTGCCTGGGCCATGACCCAGCATCACGCCACCCTCAGGGGGCGCCCAGGACCCCGACCCCAGAGTCAGAGAAGGTGCTCTGAGCCTGAGGCGCTGCGTCCCAGGCGCCCTCGCAGCAGCCAGCTCCATGAGCCCCTGAGCCCCGGGAGCCCGCAAGGCTCCAGGAGGAGGATCCGCGGCCCTCAGGTCTGGGAGCAGCCAGGCGGAGGGGACCCGCCCCATGCAGACACAGGTTCCGGCTCTGCCCTTGCAGAGGTCATGGCCCAAGTAGTATTTTCTGTCTGAACCTCAAAAGACAGAGGCTTCCGGGGGAGAGGGGGGTCTGCAGCCATCCCCACCCTCCTCTCCCCTCCCTCACCTCCCCTCCTCTCCCCTCCCCCCCGTGGCACTGAGGAGGCATCCCTGGGACATTCAGAAGCCCATGGCCCACCCAGCCCCCTGCGGTCCCCGCACTTTAGGATCAGCAGGAGGTGTGCCCAGTCCCTGGGGGAGGGGCTGGGGGGTGGGGCTGGGCTGCAGGCACCTGGCGGGTCCAGGACCCCACCCGGGACCTCACCCTGTAGAGCCCAGGCTGCAGGAGGTAGGGGGGCCTCAGCTGCCTTCCCCACAGGCCGATGGGGGGCTGATGGATGGGAGGTGATGCGTGCTGAATGGCATGAAGGGGACCCAGTGGCCCGTGAAGAGTCCTTATCTGCCCCCTCGCCCCTCCCCCCCCTGGAGTTTGCTTTACAAATTAGCGGAGGTCAGGGGTCACCCTGGAGCAGCCAGGAACAGGGCGGTGGGAGACAGGGGAGGCTGACAGTCGCGGGGGTCAGGCAGCCCACCTCCCAGATCTCACTGACAGTCACCGCAGAGCGGAGGGTGTGCCCAGGCCCGGGGCTGACGGTGGGCGAGCCCTTCTCGGGGTCCTGCTAAGCGGGGTGCAGGGCAGGCCCCTCTGGCCCTGGCCCAGCTCCTCCCTCCAAGCGGTGGTCCCTCAAAGACGGGAGGGAGGGTCCAAATGCCAGAACTCCGGAGCTGACCTGAGGGAAACTGCCCTCCCCCCTCCCCCTTCCCCCATCATCCTCCCCTGCCCCCACCCCCACCCCCACCCCCCACCCCCCACCCGCTGGGCCCTTGGCCTCCACCTCCCTTCGGGAGGGGATATTTCACCCAAAGTGCCTGCTGCCTCGGTGCCCTGTGACCCACAGTGCGGGGAGTGAAGCCCTGCGCCCAGTGCCCCAGCCTCCAGCCTCTGCACCGGGACGAGAACAGGGAACGGGGTGGCAGGTGGTCCTGGCAGGAGCGCAGAGAGGGCACAGGCAGCACTGGGCGAAGGAGGCGACGGGCACTCCACTCACAGTCCCCGCACGGAGCGTGTGCTCCAGGTCCACGGACTCGTCCATTTAATCCTCACGCAGCCTCGGGGAGGCGGGGGGGGGTGGGCCTGCTGACAGGACCCATTGTACAGACCAGGAAACCCAGGCGCACAGAGGGCACGACTTGCTCACGACGGAACAGCTGTTCCAGGCGGGGGGGGGGGGCGGGGGGGGACTGGAGGTAGGCAGCGTGGCCGCCACCCACGCCGTGGCCTCCACGCTACTCACAGACGCCTGCCCCGCACATGCAGAGATGGGCGTCCACCCCGTCTCTCGCGGACCCCGTCTCTCCTGGACCCCGTCTCTCCTGGACCCCGTCTCTCCTGGACCCCGTCTCTCGCGGACCCCGTCTCTCGTGGACCCCGTCTCTCCTGGACCCCGTCTCTCGTGGACCCCGTCTCTCCCGGACCCCGTCTCTCCCGGACCCCGTCTCTCCTGGACCCCGTCTCTCGCGGACCCCGTCTCTCGTGGACCCCGTCTCTCCTGGACCCCGTCTCTCGCGGACCCCGTCTCTCCTGGACCCCGTCTCTCCTGGACCCCGTCTCTCGTGGACCCCGTCTCTCGCGGACCCCGTCTCTCCTGGACCCCGTCTCTCGCGGACCCCGTCTCTCGCGGACCCCGTCTCTCCTGGACCCCGTCTCTCGCGGACCCCGTCTCTCGCAGACCCCGTCTCTCCTGGACCCCGTCTCTCGCGGACCCCGTCTCTCCCGGACCCCGTCTCTCCCGGACCCCGTCTCTCCCGGACCCCGTCTCTCGCGGACCCCGTCTCTCCCGGACCCCGTCTCTCCCGGACCCCATCTCTCGCGGACCTCGTCTCTCCCGGACCCCGTCTCTCCCGGACCCCGTCTCTCGCGGACCTCGTCTCTCCCGGACCCCGTCTCTCGCGGACCCCGTCTCTCCCGGACCCCGTCTCTCCCGGACCCCGTCTCTCCCGGACCCCGTCTCTCGCGGACCCCGTCTCTCCCGGACCCCGTCTCTCGCGGACCCCGTCTCTCCCGGACCCCGTCTCTCGCGGACCCCGTCTCTCCCGGACCCCGTCTCTCCCGGACCCCGTCTCTCGCGGACCCCGTCTCTCCCGGACCCCGTCTCTCCCGGACCCCGTCTCTCGCGGACCCCGTCTCTCCCGGACCCCGTCTCTCCCGGACCCCGTCTCTCCCGGACCCCGTCTCTCCCGGACCCCGTCTCTCCCGGACCCCATCTCTCGCGGACCTCGTCTCTCCCGGACCCCGTCTCTCCCGGACCCCGTCTCTCGCGGACCTCGTCTCTCCCGGACCCCGTCTCTCGCGGACCCCGTCTCTCCCGGACCCCGTCTCTCGCAGACCAAGCATCGAATGGATCAACAGTCACTTGTCCACTTCGCGTCTTCAGGAGCCACCTGGCGGGCGGGGCTGGCTCACCGCTGGGATGGAGCAGAGCGTCTGCCCTTGGGCGGTGGGCGGTTGGGGAGCCTGGAGCGGCAGGGACCCTGATTTCCGAGCCTGATTCCTCCCCGGGCGCCCCGTGGGCTGGCCCTGTGCCGGCTGCAGGGAGCCCTTGCCCGGGGGCGAGGGTCCAGGACCCCACCCGGGACCTCACCCTGCAGAGCCCGGGCTGCAGGAGGTGTGGGGGGGGGGTCTCAGCTGCCTTCCCCGCAGGCCCGTGAGGGGGGCTGACGGATGAGAGGCCCCTGCCCCGGGAGGCCCCTGGCCAGGCCACGCTGCCCATCTTGCACCTGACGCTGCCCCTCCACACGCTGGACTCTGCCCTGGGGTGGGGGGTGTCTCGGCCCAGGCCAGTGAGTCTGAAGCACCCGGGCTCTCTGTGGGCCCTGCGTGCCCTTTGTCTGATGCGGGAAGGGCCTGGGGTGGAGCTGAGCCACCTGCCTGGCAGGTGAGTAATTCCCGCCCCCTCGGTGGCCAGAGACGCAAGGACCGCCCTCCGGGTTTGGGGGAACCCGCTAGGACCGGCCGGTCGGCACCCTCAGCGGCCTCTCCCTCACCCTTGGACGTGTAGACACCTCGGGACGCCCTCGGGTCCTGGTGCCTGGGCCACAGTGGTGTCGGGGCACCGTCCTCCAGGCTGCCCCTCCTCCCAGCTCCTCCCTCCCTGGCTCTCCCTCCTCCTCTCCTCCTTGCATTGGGGAGGGCCTGGGCTCAGCCCGTCTCCTGCCTGGACGCCTGCTCTGGGTTCCATGCCCCCTCCCAGCCCCTAGGAAGCCCCTCCCAGAGAACCCAGGACAGTCGCCCCATCGGACGATGGCACCATCACACCTGCAAAGTCCCTTTGCCCTGCCAGGCCCGTGCACAGGTTGGGTGAGGAGCCCACCCGGGGAGGAGAGGCAGAGGGTAGGGGCTCCCCTTTATCCAAACTTCACGTCCCAGCCTGGGGGGGGTGATGGCTCAGGTGACCGGCAGCCAGAGCCGGGCAGAAGGGCGGGTCCCCAGGCGCAAGGACAGGGTGGGCTGTCCCACCTGCCCCTGCCTTCCCTGTGCCCACGGGACGGCCTCGCAGAGGCGGGAAAGCCTGGGGCTGGGCCCACAGCCGCTAGAGGCGGAGAGCTCCAGGCAGGGCACCCTCCAGCAGTTAGGGCGGAGGACTGGCCGGCAGCTGCAGCTGCCCAGCCCCGCCGGCTGCCAGGAGGCAGCAGCTGTGTGCGGCCCAGACTCAGCAGGAGGGTCTGCGGGCCACGCCATCTTGCGGGCCGTGAGGGCCGGGCGCTCTGCCGTCGGTACGGGTTTAGGGTGCAGGCCCGTGGCCTCCGGGTGCAGGTCGCCCTGACGGCCACTCAGCCCGAGTTCTCTGTGGGGCTCCGTCCTGCCGGGCGTGGACGCTCGGCGGCATTGCACACCCGAGGGCCTCGGAGGACAGAGAGGTTAAGCAACCAGCCAGGGGTCACCCAGCTGGGCCTAACGGGCCGGGCCTGGAGCTGACACCTGTTTGTTCTCAAATCTGTGCTCAGACCCTGCAGGGCCTCCTCCCTCCTCCTCAGAGATTCAGCCCAGGCTGTGCACCCCCCCCCCCCGTGTCTCTGCCAGGACCCAGGGGAGCCCAGCCCAGCCCCCCCAGAGACACACGCATGCAAGGCCGGTCCCCTGCCCAGGAGGGCTGAGCGCTCCGGGGGCGGGGTGGGGGTGGGGGGTTCCGGTCTGCCAGGCAGCAGGACAGGGGGCCGCGCTCCCAGGGCCAGGCCCCTTCCCCATCGGCACTCTGGGCACCGGCGGGTGGGACGGACGGGAGGACAGACGGGAGGACAGGACATGATGCGGTGTTGACAGTGACGCCCTCATCACGGAAGGTCTGGTGAGTGAGCGCTGACGGTCCCCCAGTCCACCCCCCCGACCCCCCCCCACCCCCCACCCCCTGCTGGGAGCAAAGGGACGCTGCTCTGGCCGCACAGCGGGCCCCTGGGCTGCGATCCGGTCGGTGTCTGACAGGGGGACCAGGGGACACTCCCCAGAAAGGCAGCAGGTGGGACGGGAGCGGGGAGCTGAGAGGACGGAAGGCAGCGGCTCACACACCTGGAGAGAGAGACGAGCTTCTTCAAAAGCCCATGGCTCGGCCTGCTGCCCGGCTCTAATCTGCAGACAGTTTGGCGCGATTCAATGAAGCAAGTGAGAAACTGCAGGTTCCCGGTTTGGATTGACATCAAAGGTGCCTCATCGTCAACTTTAAATTTATCTCTGAAGGAGGGGGCGGGGGGACCAGATAAAACGGCCAGAAGCAAGCCAAGGCGCGGGGAGGCGGAGAGCCGCCCGGCCACACGACCAGGCGCAGCGCAGCCGGAGAAGCCCCGGTCGCCCCGGCACCGTCACTCCCTCTCGGAGGAGACGCAGTGACTAGAAGCAGCCGAGCAGCCTGCGTGGGCCCTGCGTGACCCCATTACTCGCAGGCGGGGCCGGGGAACCCGGGGACGCGGGGAAAGGAAACGGACGCTCTGTGCACAGGGAGCAATGAGTGTGGAGCTACAAACAAGGCAGGACGGCGACCAGCAGAACAAATTACAACCCACCCGACGGTGGGAAGCAGCGCCCACTTTCCAGTCTTTACCAAGATGATGGGCTCGCTGTGTCACCCCCACCTCGCCCGCCCAGCCCGCCCAGCCCGCGGGGGCAGGACAGGGAAGTGGCGCTGAGAGCGGGAGGATCTAGCAAATGTAGGGGAAAGGAAACACCATCAGGCAGATAATAAAACTGTTACTGTCCCAGATTTTTAAAAATATGCGTGGAATTTGTCAATTTAAAAGAAAGGGTAACGTGTGCTTCTTTCTGCTGGTAATTAAACGTTCACCTTTGCTCCTGTTTTGCATTCATAGTTCTGCGGAGTCTTTCCTTAAAGAGGGTCCCCAAGCTGCCTCTGGGCCAGGCCCACGGTGCCTGGTCCCACCCCGTCCTCGCGTGTTTGTGGGGCTGGAAGGAGACCCACAGGGGCCGCGCTGAGACGCTCACAATCCGGATGACTTCTTACTGGTGATGGGATCCAACTCCTGCTTCGCCCGCCTTGGGCTGGGGATCAGAAGTTTCCCCTGGCCCCCCACCCCTGCCCTGCCCTGCTGCCTCGACCGACCGACCCTGTCTCTCCCTCCAGTGACCCTGCCTTCCTCCAACTTCGAGCAGCCACAGCCCTCTGGCCGGTCCTGCCTGGGCCCGGCTCTAACCTCGCAGAGATGAGGAAGGGGCCCCGGGGAGAAGCGAGGCCCTGGCAGAGACGGCGGTGGTGTGGCCACCAGCCAAGGAATGCTGGCGGCCACCAGGAGCTGCGAGAGCCGAGGAACTGATGGGCCCCGGACCCTCCGGAGGCTGCAGAACCCTGGTGACGCCTGGGTTTTGGATCAGGCTCCAGCGCTGAGAGGGTGTCTCTCCTGTGGGAGCCCCACGTGTGGTAACCGGTTACAGCAGCTGCAGGAAACTAAGACCCCATCTCAGTGTCTGCTCACTGCCGGCCCGTCCGCAGGCACCAGGCCCTCCCGCCGCAGGCTGTGCTCACGGCCATGCCTGTGCCTAACGCGCTCGCTCCCTCAGGCCTCTGTGCAAACGCCCGTCTGCCTCGATCCACAGTCCCCACCTGATTGTCCTCCGTGGCACCGGTCACCGCCTCTGCTCCGTGCCACCTGCTGGTCTGCGGTGGTCACGCTCGGTGTCGCCCCCTCACCCCGCCCGGCCCACGAGGGCCGGCCTGTGCCCAGTGTGGGAAGCGATGCTCCGTGAAGTGTCCTCAGGTGACCGGAACTGAGAAGTAGACTGTCCCCCCGGGAGAGGCCCCTGGAGGCCCCTGAGCTCAGATTTTTGCTGCAGGAGATGTGGCTGCAAAGGAAAGGGACAAAGAGGACGGAGCCCTGCCCGCGCCCAGGGACCCAGCTGCCGGCTGGCTCCCTGGTCCATCAGCCAGCCATGGGGACCGGCCAGGGGATCAGCCAGGGGACCGGCCAGGGGCACCAGCCAGGGGGGCCAGCCAGGGGACCAGCCAGGGGACCGGCCAGGGGACCAGCCAGGGGATCAGCCATGGGGACCGGCCATGGGACCGGCCAGGGGATCAGCCAGGGGATCAGCCAGGGGATCAGCCATGGGACCGGCCAGGGGACCGGCCAGGGGATAAGCCATGGGGACCAGCCAGGGGCACCAGCCAGCGGGACCGGCCAGGGGCACCAGCCAGGGGATCAGCCAGGGGATCAGCCAGGGGACCGGCCAGGGGCACCAGCCATGGGACCGGCCAGGGGACCGGCCATGGGACCGGCCAGGGGACTGGCCATGGGACCGGCCAGGGGCACCGGCCAGGGGACCGGCCATGGGACCGGCCAGGGGCACCGGCCAGGGGCACCGGCCAGGGGACCGGCCAGGGGGACCAGCCAGGGGGACCGGCCAGGGGGCCGGCCATGGGGACCGGCCAGGGGACCGGCCAGGGGACCGGCCATATGACCAGCCAGGGGACCGGCCATGGGACCGGCCAGGGGGACCAGCCAGGGGGACCAGCCAGGGGGCCGGCCATGGGGACCAGCCAGGGGACCAGCCAGGGGACCGGCCAGGGGACCGGCCAGGGGGACCAGCCAGGGGGACCAGCCAGGGGGCCGGCCATGGGGACCGGCCAGGGGACCAGCCAGGGGGACCGGCCAGGGGACCGGCCATATGACCAGCCAGGGGACCGGCCACGGGACCGGCCAGGGGGACCAGCCAGGGGGACCAGCCAGGGGGACCAGCCAGGGGGCCGGCCATGGGGACCGGCCAGGGGACCAGCCAGGGGACCGGCCAGGGGACCGGCCAGGGGACCGGCCATATGACCAGCCAGGGGACCGGCCATGGGACCGGCCAGGGGGACCAGCCAGGGGGACCAGCCAGGGGACCGGCCATGGGACCGGCCAGGGGACCGGCTGGGTCCTGATGACAGTGGCTGCATGATGGGAGCCTGGGCAGCAGGGCCGCCGCCTGTGTTCTCAGGCAGGAGGGGTGCGTGGCCACCAGGGACCTGCACTGGCCTTAGAGGCCCAGGACCCAAGTTCAGGTCTGCCCCACCCCCAGCGTGTCCATGCCCCCAGTCCCTCCCGCCCAGTCACCTGGGACCTGTCATTCCCTGGGCGCTGCGGTGGGGGGGGGGGGGTGGTCAGAATGCTGAGCCCAGACCCAGCAGAGCGCCCGCAGCCCACGGAAGGTTCTAGTGAGGGGCGGAGCGGCCGTGCTTAGAGAGCCGCGCTCACGCTCAGGACTGGTTGGGGCAGCCCTCCCCACAAGGGCCCCTCGGAGAGCATCTGTTCCCCATTATCTGGGGGCGGACAGGACGCGAGATGCGGCCCCATGATCTCACGCGGGAGGGCGGAGGCTGGCGGCTAATCAAGAGCCCAGACCCCTCGGCTCAGCTCGGCTCGGCTGGTCTGCGGGCGCTGGGGAGCGAGGGGGGCGGGGGGAGGGAGCGAGGGGGGCGGGGGGGGGGACAATTAGGCGGAGGCGCCTCGCCCCGCAGGCTGAAGCAATCAGCATTCCTGGCATTTTTATAGCACCTTGCCCGATGGACAGACAGCTCCAGCCCGGCTCCCGCCCTCCTCCCTGCGGAAGCACCGGCTGGAGATGGGGGCCGGCTCCCTCCGTGGCACAGAGAAAGGGATGCCGCCAGCCCCGTGACAGGCTCTCCCGGGAGAACGAGGGACCCCGCCAGAGCTCCGAGCACCACGCGCCTTGCCCCCTCCCAGCCCCCGGCCACTCGGCCTCCCGGGGCAGCCCCGTCCGACACTGTCTGCGGGTGCTTTCCACCATAGTCTCAGACGATGGCTGGTCGGCTGCGCTTGCATGCCTCCGGAGACAGGCAGCTCACTACCTCCTGGGGACTCCCTTTCACACTTGGATGGCTCCAACAGCTACTGCCCCCCTGGGACCCCGCTCACCAGGCCCAGCTGTGTCCCCTGGGCCCGTGCCCCTCCCCCGGCGGCAGCCTCAGGTGGCGAAAGCAGTGACCACCCTTTCCCGGTCCCTTGGGCGCTGGGCACTCCCCTTGTCACCATCGCCTCCCCTGGCTGTGCTCTCGCTGCATAGATGTTGCCGGAAAGAGCAGAACAATAAGATCGAAGGCTCCCAGGGCCTCCCTGTGGGGCTGCGCCTGAGTCAGACCCCGACTCCCCGGGAGGAGCCTCGTAGGGACCGGTACCTCCCAGACGGTCTGGATCTAACCATGCTCCTCCCCTTACCCCCTCCTCCCCCCTCCTTCCCTTCTCTCCCCCTCCTCCCCCCTTCCTCCCCCCTCCTTCTCTTCTCTCCCCTCCTCCCCCCTCCTCCACCCTTCCCCCCTCCTCCCCCTCCTCCCCCCTCCTCCACCCTTCCCCCCTCCTCCCCCCTCCTCCACCCTCCTCCCCTCCTCCCCCCTCCTCCCCCCTCCTCCCCCCTCCTCCACCCTCCTCCCCTCCTCCCCCCTCCTCCCCCCTCCTCCACCCTCCCCCCTCCTCCACCCTTCCCCCTCCTCCCCCCTCCTCCCCCCTCCTCCACCCTCCTCCCCTCCTCCCCCCTCCTCCACCCTCCTCCCCTCCTCCCCCCTCCTCCTTCCTCCTCCCCTCCTCCCCCTCCTCCCCCCTCCTCTCCCCTCCTCCCCCTCCCCCCTCCTCCTCCCTCTTCCCCCTCCTACCCCCTCCTTCCCTTCTCTCCTCCTCCTCTCCCCTCCTCCCCCCCTCCTCCCCCCTCCCCCCCTCCTCCCCCTTCACAGCGTGGTGCTCACTGAGCCCCTACTGAGCGCCCTAAGGCCGGCGGAGCGCTGTGCCATCCTGCGCCCACGGAAAGCCTTGGGGAGCCCGGAGCGTCCGTGCTGGGGGGGTGCTTTCTTCGCTGAGTGGGTCGGTCTGAACAGCAACCGCCATAAAAAATCCCTTCTCATTTCCGAGCTCACACATCAGCTACTGGGGCCCAAGCGGCGCGGAGCCTGCAGCACCGAGCACAGGGCGCCGAGGCCCCTCCCTCGCTCAGTCCTCTCGGCCGAGTTTCCCAAAGAGGAACCCACCCCCACCCCCACCCCCCACCCCCCAAGCCCACCCCCCACCCCCCACCCCCCCGCCCCCCACGCCCACCCCCCACCCCCCACCCCCCACCCCTACGCCCGCCACCCCCCACCCCCACGCCCGCCACCCCCCACCCCCCACCCCCACGCCCCCCACGCCCACCCCCACCCCCACCCCCCACCCCCCACCCCCACCCCCACGCCCGCCACCCCCCACGCCCCCCACCCCCCCCCACCCCCCACCCCCACGCCCGCCACCCCCCACCCCCCACCCCCCCGCCCCCCACGCCCACCCCCACCCCCACCCCCCACCCCCACGCCCGCCACCCCCCACCCCCACGCCCGCCACCCCCCACCCCCCCGCCCCCCACCCCCCCGCCCGCCACCCCCCACCCCCCACCCCCACGCCCCACCCCCACGCCCGCCACCCCCCACCCCCCACCCCCCACCCCCCACCCCCCACCCCCCACCCCCACGCCCGCCACCCCCCCACCCCCCGCCCCCCACCCCCACGCCCGCACACAGATCGGCCATCTTTCTTGCCGGGACCTCAACCCTAACACTCGTGCGTGGGGCGTCCCTCCAGCCGCTACGCTGATGCCGAAGGACCCGTGGGCTCGGGGCGGCACGGCCCCCCCAGCAGAGAAGCGGGTGCAGTGGGTCGTGTGTGAGGCCTGAGCCCCGCCATCAGCACCTCCGAACCCGACTTATTTGGAAATAAGCCTTTGCAGACGCCATGCGTCAAGGCGAGGCCGCGCTGAGCAGGGCCCGGGGGTCCTGCCCGAGGCGGGAGTTGGGCACAGCCCCCCGCCCCCCAGAAGCCGTGGGAAGGGTGGGTGGCTGCCCCGGGAACCTCCGGGCGGGGACAGGGACAGGGACCCTCCCCTGGCGCCTCAGGGGGAGCAGGGCCCGGACCCCAGACCTGGGACTGCAGCCGGCGGGGCAGGCCTGCCTGCGGGGTTGGTGAGAGCGGGGAGGCGGAGGTCAGCGCCCAGGGCCGGCGCCGGGACCTGAGGCCACGGAGATGGGCTCCCCGTCTCCCGTCTCCTGTGGGCCGGGCGGGGACGGGCCGGTTCACTTCGCCGTCGTTCATCCGCGGACGCGTGGCCAACAGCTTCGACATCCGAGCGGAGGGGCGCGTCCCCCTGACCGGGCATCGTCATGGGGCGTCACCCGCAGGCGCGGGGGCATCCGATCGCACACGGTCCGGCCCTGCCGCCCGGAGGCTGCGAGGAGCCCCGCCCCAGCAGCATGATCAGACCCGGAGGGAAGCCCCCAAAGCCGCTCTGAACAGGGTGACCCCAGATGCCGCCCCCCCAGTCAACGGGGCTCCCGATGCTCTGTCTGAAGAGGGGTGTCCACTGGGTCACCCCGACCGCTGCAGCCCAGTGGGAGCCCTCTGCCAGCCCCGACTTCCCGGCAGCACTGTCCCCACACCCCATCCCCGGGGAACCCCAGTGGCAGCCCCTCAGCTTCCGGAGGCCTGGGCACCGCCCGAACCCTGGGGCCGGCCTTCTCCCATGTCCCAGGCCGGACCCCAGGCCGGCTCGACCCCTCCTCTTCCTCACCCCGCCTCAGCCTCGGGGACCCCGCAGTGGAGAGAGCGGCTGCCCCCCCAGCAGCCACTGTTTGTAACAAAACAGCCTCTGTGTTTGTGTCTCCAGGACAAATTGCTCTCACCTGGAGTTTAATGGAAACCAGGCCTCACCTCATTTGACTCCCCGGGAGGGCTGTCCAGGAAGGGAGGAGAGGGACCCCAAATGTTGGGGAGGCGAGAGGGGGCCCAGTGGTCAGTGCCCGGCCTCCAGGACCAGACCAGGTTCACACCCCAGCTCTGCGGCTTCCTGGCCGTGCATCCTCCTGGGGGGGGGGGGGCACCCCGACCCTGCCCTCAGCGCCTCCCGTCTGTAAGACCAGCAGGTGCTGCTTCCATCCATCCGAGCCTTGGTGGGGCCTGTGCGGCCAGGGGGGCGCTGCAGGAGCGACAGGGATGCGGAGCGGGGAGCAGCCCAGCCCGGGAAGCGGGTGGTCACCCCACCGAAGAGGCCGGGTCCTCCGCTGCCGTTCATGCCGCCCTGGAAGCCCAGGGGTGAAGCGCTGTCGGGAGGCGGCTGGTTGGTTTGTGTAGGACGTGTGGCCGCAGCGGCTCTGGCCGAGGCTGGCGGGCTGGAGGTGTCCAGGCCAGGGACCCAAGGGCCTCCTCGAGGTCCCGGGGGAGTGGGAGTGGCAGGCGGGCAGAACCCCTCGCTAGGGTTGTGACGGGAAGTGGTCTCTGGGGGTGTCCCGAAGGGTGTCCTTGAGGAGTGTCCTTGGACCCAGGTGCACCTCTGCCATCGGGGCCTGGGCAGAGCTTGGGGGTCCCACGCAGAGAGAAGGCCCAGGGACAGACTCCAGGGATCCCTGGGGAGTGCCACCCGCTCTGTGCACAGACTCACGGTGTATGTACGCAGCCTGGGGCTGAGTTTGGGGTCATTTCTCCAGGCCAAACAGTCAAGCTGTTCTTTCCTCATGACCTCTGGGGTCAAAGCTAGCAGAGCCACACCACTCCGGCCCACGCTGAGAAATATAGATGATTCCATCCGCTCATCCATCCATCCATTCATCCATCTAGCCACCTCTCCATCTGTCCATCCACCTCTCCATCTGTCCATCCATCTGTCCACCTCTCCATCCATCCATCCACCTCTCCATCTGTCCATCCATCCATCCACCTCTCCATCTGTCCATCCATCCATCCATCCACCTCTCCATCTGTCTATCCATCCATCCATCCACCTCTCCATCTGTTCATCCATCCATCCACCTCTCCATCTGTCCATCCATCCATCCATCCATCCACCTCTCCATCTGTCCATCCATCCATCCACCTCTCCATCTGTCCATCCATCCATCCATCCACCTCTCCATCTGTCTATCCATCCATCCATCCATCCATCCATCCATCCATCCATCTCTCCATCTGTCCATCCATCCATCCATCCACCTCTCCATCTGTCTATCCATCCATCCATCCACCTCTCCATCTGTCCATCCATCCATCCATCCACCTCTCCATCCGTCCATCATCATCCATCCATCCATCCATCCACCAGTCAGGGGCACTGACATTGTTTGGGTGTCTTGCTCTCCTTCCTGGAAATGGGGAGCCCAGTCCCAACCTCACGTTCACCTTGACGATGAAACTGGTGAGGGCAGGTCCTGGGCACACAGGGATGCCCAGGAACAGCAGAGCCATCACAGCTTCCGGTGGAGTCAGGTCCTCCCCACCCACCTGGGCTCCCGAGCCCTCCGTGGCCCAGTGCCCGCCACGCCCAGGACCAGCCCACCAGCCAACCTTTGCAGTGCGGCCCCAGCTCTGGGCTGGGTCTTGCTGCCCCCTGATGGGGTCCCCAGCAGCTGGGGGGGTGGTGGTGGTGGGCGGGGGTGGGGGGGACCCGGCTCAGAGGCTGTGTGTCTGCAGGGAACAGGGCGGGGCCACATGGCAGGTGCAAGGGGAATGGAGGCGAGATGGAGGGCGAGAGAGGAAGACTCCCAGACAGAGGCCTAGACCCCCCTCGACTCCCCCCCCCCAACTGGGACTGTGAGAGCAAGTGGAGGAGAGAGAGGAGGGGCTGAATTCTCCTGGGGGAGCGGGGGTGAGGCCTGCCCTGCTCTGCCCCTCCTCCAGCTCCTCGGTGGCACAGTCCCCGCACCCTGACCTGATGGGCTGAGGAGACGAGTCAAGTGGTGGGACTGCGGGCTCTGGGAGGGAAGCACCCTGGAAGCCTGAGGCCTCGCTGCGTCCGCGGCACAATAGTGCCACCTCGTGGCCGCCGCTGGAATCGCCGCTGCGCCCTGGCCTGGAGGCCGCGGCACCTCACCTTCTCTGACAGCCCCCTACACCGCCCGCCGCTTCACCTCCGCCCACCCGCCGCCCGGTGATGAGCGTCACCTGCCCCATCGGGCGTCCTGCCCGCGGGGTGAGATGTTTTCCCACGGCCACGCCCAGGCGCCCCGCCCGAGGAGCTGCCTCGCTGGGGGCGTGGGTGCCTGCCCGGCCCTGAGCCCCGAGTAGGACGGGTGCAGAGGACGAGATCGCCTGGCGGGGGGGGGGGGGGGCTGTGCCTGGGACCCACGCCCACGGGAGGGGGTCCAGAGAGAAACCAGGAGGCCCTCACCGACACCCCCCCCCCCCCCCCAGGACTCTGAGCGGGGCCAGGCAGCTGCCTTCTGCCCAGCAGAGAAGGTAGGCGCCCTCTGGTGGCCGGGGAGTAAGTCCTGCATCCCAAGGGGGACTGGGCGGGGCTGTGGGTTAGAGCGACCAGGTCCCAGAGGAGACAGGGCAGCCCAGGGCCTGCGGCCCCTCCCGGGGGACGGTCCCCTTTCCAGGAAGGAACCCCAAGACCCTCTGTCTCCAGGTGCTCTCACCAACCCGCTGCCTCCTCCAGGCTGTCCCCCAGGCTGACCCCCAGGGACACTGCTGCCTCTTCTACCCCACACGGGCCCACCCAACACTGGTCAGGGCAGCCCAGGCTTCGAGGGCAGCCCAGGGGCCTGAGCCACTGCCCCTCCTCCGTGAGGCCAGTGGGTGTGGGGGGGCCTCCGGTGTCTCGAGCAGCCCCTGAGTGGGTGGGGCTGACCTCACTGCACAGCCCAGGTGTGGCAGGGGGCTCCCCCCCCCCCCCCCCGGCTCCAGGAGGGTCCTTCTGCCTCTCCCGCTGGTGGCGGCTCCGGGCGTCCTGGGCTGTGGCCACAGGACCCAGTCTCTCCTCCATCCCGGTGTCTGTACCCCTCCTCTCCTTGTAAGGAGACAGCCAGGGTTTAGGGCCCCCTCCCCCCATAATCCAGCTCATCTCCTCACCTCCCCCTGCGCAGCTGACCCTGTGGCCCTCGTCAGGGGCGAGCTGGCCCTGGAGGGGGTCCTGGACTCAGGCCACAACCGTGGAACCGAGGGGCTGTGGGGTCATGGAGCCGTGGGGTCATGGGGCCGTGGGGTCGTGAGGCCGTGGGGCCGTGGGGCCGTGGGGCTCGGAAACAGCAGGTCCGAGGGGGCGCTCAGGGCCAGAACGCACAGCGGGGCCTGCCTTCCTCTCCGCGGGGAGACCTGGTGGAGGGGGCTCGATCAGGTTTTATTCTCAAACGGCTTCGTTGAGGTGGACCCACACACAGCTGCACGTGGAGGAGTGCACCGGTGATGGGGTGACGGCACACCCCGAAGCCCGCAGCTCACCAAGACAGGGCAGCTCCCTCCTGCCCCACCCAGGGGCGCAGTGCAGATCTCCGTCCCACCCTCTGCGCGGCTCCTGGAGGCCTCAGTTCCCCCACCTGTGCAATGGGCTCCTCCCAGTTTTACTCTGGGATTCCGAGGGCAGAGCCGTGTGTGGCCACATGGCGTTTACAGCACCAGCACCGTGTCATCCCAAACTAACCCGGCAGGCAGCGTGGCCGTCCCTCGGCCCTCGGTGGCATTGCGCCCCCCCCCCCCGCCTTCCTCCCCAAAGACACTGAGGCCGCCTGTCTGGCCATGACCCTGACACCTGACCTGCTCTCAGGATGCCTTTGTGTTTCACCCAAAGGACCTGTGTGCCGTTTCTCAGTCCAAATGAAAGCCAGGCTGAGAAGCAGGAGAGGGAACCCACACCCCACATAGGGCAGGGCTGGGGGCCGCACCCCACACAGAACAGAGCGGGGGGGGGGGGTCACAGCCCTGCCCAAAGCAGGGGGGAGGGTGTGGGGGCTGCAGCCATCCTGCCCTCCCTCCCCTGTGCGGCCTCTCCCCACTGGCTCCCCAGCAGCTCAGCCCCTTATGGCCGCTGTTCCGAGGGAGCTTTATTGCCGCTTCTGTCGATAAAGGCGAAGAGGCCGGAGGTGGTGAGTAACCTGCCCAAGGCCTTGCAGCAGGAGCCAAGCCCAGGTTTGTCCAAATCAGCTCTCTCCCCGCCCTCTCCCTCCCCCTCCCCCTCAGGTGGCGCCGTGCCCTCCCTGGCCGGCAGGTGGCAGCACAGGGATTCACTGGATGTGAGAACCGGGCAGGAGGCAGGCTGGGGGGCGGGGGGGGGGGGGGGCGGGGGGGGGCGGGCATGAGTCTGCAGATCAGGGAGGACCCTGGGCTGTGGCCTCCGGCCTCCACCGGGCGGGGCTGCCGTGTCTGGAGCGGGAGTGGGACAGGGACAGAAACGCCAGGCTCCATGTCGGGCTCGGGTGCGAGCAGCTCCGGGGGCCAGCGTCCCCACAGCAGCGCGGCCCCTCCCGCTGGGCTGGGGTCGGACCGGAGCCAGCCCCCCACCCACCCCCGCCCCCCGCCAGCCGCTGCCCCCACAGCTGCGGGCCGAGGTCGTCAGCACCAGGACCTCCATGTGGCTCGCCGGCATGGACGGCCCGGAGCTCGTCTGGATCGCGGGGAGCCACTGAGGTGCTTGGGGGGGTGCAGCCTCCTGGAAGTCAGCAGAGCACAGGCCCACACAGGCCAGCCACGGGCCTGGCGGGGACGGGGCAGGGGGCCCGTGTCCGAACTTCCCGGGGCCCACCTGCCTCCTGCCTCGCAGGCCCGCTTTCTGCCGCCCCTGGTTCCCCTGCGCGCGCCCTGTGGAAAGTCGGGGCAGTCCCTCTAAACCAGCGGTTCTCAACCTTCCTAAGGCCGAGACCCTTTAATACAGCTCCTCATGTCGTGGTGACCCCCAATTTCATTGTTACAAACTGAACATCATTAAAGCACAGTGATTAACCACAAAAACAGTATGTAATTATAGATGTGTTTTCCGATGGTCTTAGGCGACCCCTGTGAAAGGGTCGTTCGACCCCCAAAGGGGCCGCGACCCACAGGTTGAGAACCGCTGCTCTAAACTGAAAAGCGAACGTCGTTGACGGAGGCCAAGGACCGTCCAGGACCGGAGGTGCATCCCCTCCGCCGACTGCTTCCACTGAACACGGTGCTGTGCGAGCAGCGATGTTTCCCAGATCCGTGCTGGCGTGGGGCCGCCCCTCCTCCGAGCCCCCAGGCTCCGGCGCGGCTTCTGGGGCCCAGGCGAGGCCCGGCACTGGGCCCTTCCTGGCCAGAGGGCCTATCACCGGGTGCCATGGCCCGGGTCTGTCACCTCCCTGAAGCCTCTGCCGCCCCGTGGGGTGGCACCTAGGACCCACGGACTCTGAGTCTTTGTGCTTCTGTTTCTCTGCCTGGAGGTCCGCAGGCTCCCTCCTCATTCCCCTGGGTCCCCCCTCACATGCTGGCGGCAGCCCCTGCTGTGTGGATCCACGGCCCTCACTCTGGCCACCTTGTGGCTCTGCCCTCCTGCCACCACTTGCACCAGCTGAGGGGGGGGGGAGGGCCCAGAGCGGGTGCGCCTGCTTCCCCGTGGCCTTGGCCCTGACTTGGTGCAGCTCGCTCCCCTTTACCCGCTCTGGGCAGAACTCATGTGGCTGCACCTCCCTGCAAGGGAGGCAGGAAATGTGTTAGCTGGGAGCTGGAAGGACAGGCGTGTGGACGGTAACAGGCAGCTCGCCGTCACGGCCACGTGCGTAGGTCTGTGTAAAGGTTAATAAAGAAACAATGAATTACGCAGACAGGTTTTGTATGTGGTGCAGAGATCAGTGTCACTACAGGGATGTCAAGTAAATGCTTGTTTAAAAAGAATGCTGGATGAAAGAATTTGTATTGATGCATGGATGGATGGATGGATGGATGGATGGATAGAGGCATGCATGGATGGGTGGATGGATGGATGGATGATGGATGGATGGATGGGGAAATGGATAGATAGGTAGATAGATAGATGGAAAAATGGGTAGATGTGTGTGTGGATGGATGGATGAATGGAGAGATAGGTCGATGGGTGGGTGAATGGACGGATGGGAAGATGGACGGATGGATGGATGGATGGATGGACAGATGAGTGGATGGATGGGTGGGCAGGTAAAAGGATGGGTAAATAGAGGGATGAATGGAGAAGTAGGTAGAATGACCCAGTGTCCAGGGGTGCTGACGGGAGTCGGCTTCTGAAGAAGTAGCTAGACCTGGGCAAATAGGGGACAACCAGCAGAGTCCCTGAGTTGGGGAGGGGACACCGTGAGGATGAAGTATCTTGGCCTGAGGGGTCTGGTGGCCGGGAGGTGGACGTTGCTGGTACCTCTCCTTGCTGCTCCCCGCCGGCTGCCCATGCCCGCCCTCCTTCATCGCACGCCAGGGGAGTGGAACCAGGCTCCCAGGAGGGCAGGGTGGGCGTGTGGGTGGCAGGGCCTGAGCGGGCAGCGATGGAGTGGAGCGGGGCCTCGGCTGTCACACTGAGCAACCGGTGGCCTGCAGTTCAGTGTGGAATGGCCAGGTGACATGAGGCCTGACACAGTGTGACGGGGCCCAGGGAAGGGGGGCTGGGGACATGCTGAGGGTCCTCCTCTCCCGGCTTCGGCACCTTTTTCCAGGGGAAAGTCTCCCACCTGCTCTGCCACTTGGGGCTCCCGAGAGCTCTGGTCGGGGCCGCTCCCTGAAGCCGGGCTCCTTAAAGGAAACGTTCTCAGGAGCATGTGCAGCCCAGACGGCAGCGGTGTCATATCCAGGGGCTCAGGAAGGGGCACAGGGGCGAGAGGCACAGGGGCAAGGGGCACAGGGTGAGGGGCATGGGGGCCAGGGGCACGGGGCAAGGGGCATGGGGGTGAGGGGCGAGGGGCACAGAGGTGAGGGGTGAGGGGCACGGGGTGAGGGGACAGCAAAGGGCATGCGTCTCCTACGACAGAGAGGAAATGAAGCAGGACGCGGTTTCCTCCCCAGAACAGTGGCTGAGCTGGTCACCCCTCAAACCATCAGATGGGGCAGAGGCACCCCTGGGCCACGGATGTGCAGGGGAGGAGGGGGGACCTCCGCAGCCACAGGCGGGGCACCCAGATGTCACCTCTCCTCCCCTCTCTCGACAAAACCATTTTGTTCTGTTTAGAAAGAAGTGCGTTCGTGGTAGAGACTCCTGACAACGTGCAAAAATGTGAGGAAGCAAAACCCCGGCAACTCGCGCCGGAGCCGCGGCTGGTGTTCCCGCGGGTCCCGGCCTGTGGGGATGCTCATGTGCAGAGCGACGTGTGCACAGAAGACACGGAACAGCAGGCGGGCGGCGGGTGCGAGCACGCGGGGCTCCACGGCGCCTGTGTCACACGCTCGTCCTCGGGTGGCCCTGCGCGCGAGGCTAATCTGAGCGCGTCCCTCATCAATGCCTGACGTGGCCGCGCCCCCCGAGCCCCTGCGGCCGAGAAGAGGGGAGGATGTGAGCAGGGCCACCCCTCGGCGACCACCAGTCGTGGGCATCGCTGTCGGGAGGAGGGATTGCCTCACGGGGAAGCAGTGTCCACTGTGTCACACGGAAGGGACAGCACCGTCCCCAGGGGCTGCCAGGCAGGGACTGAGGCGTACGCTGGCTCAGCACCCGCGTGGCACAGAGGAGCCACGGGAAGGGTGGCAGGGAGGGGGGGCAAGATGGCATCCCTGCCCTGACATGGCCAGGCGTGGCCCTCAGGTGTGGCCCTCGGGCGTGGCTCTCATGTGTGACCTTCAGGCGAGGCCCTCAGGCATGGCTCTGGCAGTGTCTGTGTCCTCGGGTGATAGTGGAAACCTTGTGTCAGTCAGCGAGGGGAGTAATAACACTGTGTAACAAACAGCCCCAAACCTCCATGTGTAAACATATGCTGGCCCAGGAGTCTGCAGGGCTCAGAGGTAACTGAGAATCTCACCTGCCCTGTAGCCATCCTTTCTCTTTCATCTCTTTTAATCTGGAACATTCCCACATGATCTGGTCACCCAGGACCGTGCATGTTTGAGGCACGGGGGCCCGTGTGGTGCGGTTCTGCCTCTAAGGACAGAGCCCGCGGAGCCAGGGCCGGGCCTCCCTCTCCCCCTGCGAGGCGCAGGCCTGGAGGGCCCTCCGTCGGCCGGGGTGGACCGCGCAGTCAGGAGGCCGTCTGCCAGCGCCCAGGAGGAAACTGAACTAAGAAGAAAAAGCTTGCGGGCCACAGGCCTCCGCCCCTCGCTCGGGTGACATCACAGCCGCGCGGCTCCTGCTCCAGCTCCGGGCGCACAGACACCCGGGGGAGACGGGGAGCCGCTAGGATGGGGCTCCTTCGCCCAGGCCGCTCGCGATGCAGCCCCGTCACGGCCGCTCAAGCCTGGCCCAGACGCCAGGGACGCCGTGATGCCACGGAGCCCCGCTGTCCTCATCCTTTTCTGAATCGGGCGGGAGCGCCTCTGTTTAGGGCTGAGAAAGCGTGGCCCTGGAGCCACGCCCTTGTGGCTGTAACCACAGCCGCCCTCCCGGCCATGTGACTCCGGCCTCCAGGCCCCTCTGTGAGGGGAGGGCGGGCCGGGCGGCATGTCCAGCGAGCGCAGGGGTCCGTGTCCCCGCAGGTGCGCAGCGCAGGGCAGCGTCTCCGCGGGGCCGGTCGGGCCGCGAGCTCCCTCCCTGGCGCGTGGACCCCCCTCCTCCCGTGTCATCACGTGGCCTCTCCTTGGCGCCTGTGTGTCTCGCTTCCTCTTCACATTAGGGCACTGATCCCACCACGGGCCCCACCCTCACGACCTCATCTCCGCCTAATCCCTCCCAAGGCCCCAGCTCCACACACCTCCCATGGGGCCAGGGTCGCAGCCTATGGGGTGGGGGCCACACATTCAGCCCAGGACAGGCGGCTGACAGCCATCCGCATCCCAGCAGCCATCCCCCGGGGCTGTGAGCACATCACCCGCCCGTGACGATCGCACTGCTCTGCCCAGGGGGGACCCTTGGTCACTGCTGGTGGGTTCATGGGAGGCGGGACCTCTGTCCCCTCCCTGTGCCTGGGCCCCGCCCTGAAGGGCCTCCCTCCCCAGCCAGCACAGAGCCCACTGGGCAGGGCCACACGTGGACACGGCCCGCCCTGCCCCCCGGTGCCCTCGGGTCTGCTAGGCTCTGACTCCAAACCACCTCCCTTCTGCAGGGCCTGAGCCGCAGGTGCCGCGCTTTGGGGATCCTCTGATGGGCGCTGGGTCCGTCTGTTCCAGGCCCCACAGGCCGCCCTCCCGGGTGAGCGCCCTGCAGCGGCCTCCGCTGGTCCCCGCGTCCTCCCGGGACAGCCCGTGGGAGGTCCGTGCGCTCCTGGGAGGCCCGGGGGCTGAAGAGGGCTCGTCCTCCCGGCTGTGCGGCCTCCATCGCTCACCGCAGGCTTCACGCTGTTTACGGGATTCGTGGGGTTTGCGGGGCGCGGTTCCGGCAGGTGGGCCGACTCTGGCGTCAGGAACAACCCGCTCCCACCAGAGAACGGGGAGCAGAGACGCCAGGGGCCCTGCGCACGGACCGCCTCCGAGGAGCTCCGAGGTGGCTCCAGGGGGTCGCGTGGAGGCTGAGGAGGCAAAGCTAGTCCCCAGCGCAGGACCCTCACCCGGGAGAACCCCGCCGAGCCCAGGAGGGGTCATCTGGGAGGGGAGCGCACCCTCAGAGGCTCAGCGAGGGGCCCAGGTCCCCCAAGAGCGGAGGCCAGCGGGGGGCTGAGGCCGTCCTGGAGCTGGAGCTGGTCCGCACACCACCTGTTTCCTAAGGGCCGAGCCTGGGCTCAAAGGGCCGAGGAGCAGCGGCCACGGCCGGGGCTGGGCATGCGGCCGCTCCTGCCTGCAGAGCTGCGGGGGTCGCTCGGCGCCCCGGACCCGCGGCTGCTCCGTGCGGTGGGCGGTAATCACCGTCAGGCGGCTTCCTCGCCAGCCTTCGAGCGACTTAAAAATACCTGCACCGTGAGTCACCATCCCGCACGGCCTGGCAGCAGCTCGCCTGTGCACCCCTGAGCCCGGGCGGCTGGGTCCCCAGAGATGGAGCCCCCACACCTGCATCTTCCCGGGCAGCCGGCCCCCAGGCCTGATGCTGAGCCGTGGGGCCAGCGCCAGGGCCTGATCTGCCCACACCTGCCCCTGCCCACACCTGCCCCTTGCGGGCTGCACATGCACCCGGCAACAGCAGCCCAAGGTGCCAGGACCCTCCCCAGAGCCCGTGACAGGGGCACCTGAGCTGCGTCCTGCGGCCACTCTGCAGGTGAGAATGTGGGGTTCAGAAGAGGGGGCTCAGCCGGGCAGACAGTCACGGGCGGCATGAAGCCCCCCTTTCTACCACGAGGCTCAAACAGCACGAAACTTGATGCTATAACCTGCATGTCCCCCCAGAAACCACACCCCCAGGCGATGGTGTGAGGCGGTGACCGGGTCACGGGGGGCTCTTATGAAAGCCCCCCTCAGCGCTCCCTCACCCCCACCCGGTGAGGTGGCAGCCGTGTCCGCCTCTCCTCTCCGCCTGGAGGAGGCCGGGGGACGGCCTGACCTGGGCGCAGCCCCGGGGCTGGGACGGCGGCGGGAGGTGCCGGCTCCTCAGATGGCCCGAGGCTGGGTCACCGGGACAGACCTGCGCCCACGACCCCAGCGCAGGGAGGGCAGCGGGGCGAAGGCCGGCCTGGGGGAGAGACGGGCAAAATGTCTTTTTAAACCTTAGTGTTTTCTCCTCCTTTTAACCCAGGCCTTCCTCGCGTGGGTTCCATCCAGGGAAGCATCCAGGGGATGGCGCGTGCGCCATGGGCCTCGCCTGCCGGGGCCCGGAACCTGGGGACCGGGGCGGGTCGGGGACAGCAGACACGTCCGGCGCCTGCAGGGCGGCCTCCTCAGGGCCCGGGGCCCACTGAGCCGCCGCGCTGAGTGCGTCTCCCGGAGGCCGAGCAGATGGACTCGGAGCTGAGCTCCTGAGGGCCTTGTCTCATCTCCATTAAAAGCGTTGGTGCCCAGGAGTCGGGGCAAAGTGATTGAATTCATTGTCCACCTCGGGCGGGTCCTGGGCCCGGAGGTCCCCCAGATCTGGCCTCCTGCTCCTTCCTCTTCTCCTGCGCGTGCTCCTCCTTTGTTCCCTCCCGGATCCACGCGCTCTGCCCCAGGGCCTTTGCACGAGCTGGTCCCTGCCGTCTGGAACGTTCCTGTGATGTCATCATAGCTCCAGTGACTCTTTATGGGGAAGGGACCTTCCCTGACACCAGACGGAGAATAGTAACACGCACACACGCATGCACACACACAGGTGCACACACACGCACACACGTGCACACACATGCACACACGCGTGCTCGCGTGCTCTACCGCCTGCCGGCCTCCGTGTGCCCCCAGCCTCACCTCCGGCACCCACATCTGCGGGTGATTGTCAGCCTCTCCCTCTGGGACGGACGCTGCGCGTGCAGGTGTGCGGCCTTTGGTTTCCTGCTGTGGAGGACACAGCAGCTGCTATGTGCTCAATAAACACCCCTGGACTGAATCTGCCTGCCCATCCGCCTCGAACGCTCCCCGCGGTCTCCTCTGAGCCGAGGCCGCAGCGAGCACTGGGCACCGATGAACTTAGTGACATGCAACTTCGCGTTTGAAATGTGCATCGAGCATGACTCTCCAGGGCTACGGAAAGATCGGGAAAATGCCTCCTCAAGGACATGGAAACAGAAAGCAGTGTTTATCCAGCCCCGAACAGGCCTATGGATGTGCTTACATAACGCGGCAAGGCCCAGAAAAGCCGCTGGTGGCCACGCCGTGCCCCCACGCACACGCAGCACCTGCCACCCGCCCCGCCCGCTGCTCGGCCTCCCCGCGCGGGAGAGCGGACGCAGGCTTTTCTCCTCGGCAGCGTGGCCGCCTTTGCTGTTTTGCTAAGTGGCGGGAGGTGTTGCGATTCCAAAATGAAATGAAGCCGTCACCGGCTTGCCCTGAGCGGTGCCCTGCGCGGTCTTCTTCCATTTTTCTCAAACTTGCGAGGCCTTGCCGGTCTCCAGGGGGGAGCCGCGGGTCCCGGGGTCAATCCGATTAGCGGGTAATCGCTCTGCGCCCGGAACCAGGGCCGGCGGTTTCCAGGGCGAGGCCTGTCCCCGGCAGCGCTCAGAGCTTCCTCGGCGACTCCCACAGAGCCTTTCTTCCCTGAATAGCGTGTGACTGACAATGCATCCCCGGTGGAGAGGCAGGTGAGCGAGCGAGGCATTCCCGGAAAGCCCACGTGTGAGCTGGGGAGCGGTGATGCAAACCCTGCAAGGGGAAGGATGTTGACTATTAAAACGATGGAATATGTATTTCTTTCCTCTTTTTTCCGCTGATATTTTTGAGACGGGTGACAGGAAGCCAGGGACTTGTTTAAAAGCTGAAGTTGTTTTTCAAAAGCTGTCATGTACGGGTGACAAGTTGCATTGTCCCCGGTTGCATCAGGATTTACAGTGTTTGGGGGGTGTTTCCGGAAGCATAAACCCCGCGGCCTCCCACTCACTCGTTAGGGCTTCCCGCTGGCAGAGGAGGCGTTCGCCCTGATCGTCTGGTGACCCGCTTCCCCGGGGCTCGGGCTCGCGGAAATCTCCGCTGGTGACCTGTGTGTGTGAGGGTCAGCTTTCCCAGGTGCTCCCGGGAAAAGTGTGGCAATGACCGCGGAGCCTGCTCGGTTCCAAAGGGTCCAGAGGGTGAAATGACACAAACATCGTGTAAGCAGCTGATAGATGAGGTTAATGAAAAGAAAATGTAATCTTTGGTTGTATTAATAGGAGCAGATGTCTGAAAAAAAAGGAGGTGACAGCTCTGCTGCATCCCAGGTTAACCCTACCATTCTTTTTTCTATCTTTTTTTTTTTTAATCCTCACCTGAGGATATTTTTCCATTGATTTTTAGGGAGAGGGGAAAAGAGAGGGAAAGACAGAGAAATATCGATGTGAGAGAAACACATCGACTGGTTGCCTCCTGCATGAGGACCTGCCGCTGCCTGGGGCGTCTCTGCAGAACCCAGGGCAGGGGCTCCCGCGGCTCCTTTCCTCTCGCTTCTCTGGCTGCGAGTCTGTCACTCAGTGGGGCTCACTGAGGCGCACAAAGCAGCACGGGGGGGGGGGGTGCTGCCCGGAGCCCCAGGCCTGCTCACCCCAAGCCGTGGCAATCAGCGTGCCCCGAGGGGCTTCCAGGAGCCCAGGAAACACGGCCCAGGAACACACAGCACACGGGCCCTGGCCACCCTCCTGCCTCTGAGCCCTGGGTTCCTGCCTGTGAAACAGAAGGCTGGCGTGGCTCAGTGGTTGGGCCTTGACCTATGAACCAGGAGGTCACAGTTTGATGCCCAGGGTGTGGGCTCGATCCCCAGTGTGGGGCGTGCAGGAGGCAGCTGATCCATGATTCTCTCTCATCATTGATGTTTCTCCCTCTCCCTTCCTCTCTGAAATCAATAAAATAAAATTTAAAAACACATAAAAAAGGAGGAGAATAATGTGACTGGAACCTGCCCTCCGGGCTGTCCTGGTCAGCAGAGGCGGCGGGAACGGGAGGACTGTCCCGCAGCCCAGCGGGCTCTCCCTATCTCTGCCGTGGTCTCGCGGCAACAACCAGGGCAGGGGGACACAGAGGTTCGGGCACAAGCACGACCTAATATTGCACAGGATCTAAGGCCCACGCGCTGTTTATCTGAGATTGGCATGTGACCGGCATCCTGCGTCTTTATCTGCTCAGGCGGGGTCGCTCCATGGTCCAGTCCGGAGCTCAGAGGGCCGGCTGGCTCGGCCTTTGGCTCCCAGGCCCCAGGGCTGAGTGAGGTCTCAATCCAGGTGGGCAGCAGGGAGGCGGCAGCATCCCAACACCCCGTCTCCTCTGAGTTAAATCAGAGTTTGAAGACTACGCACAGGATTTGGGGGGAGTTTTAGGGTGGAACCCTGGGGTCCTGGGCAAGTGACTCAGCCTGAGCTGCAGTTTTCTCCTCTCTGGAAAGGGGTGCTGTTGGATGCACAGGGGTGCAGGGACCCTCGTGAGACCAGCCATCGGCACCTGCCCACGGAGGGCCCAGGTGGAGCGTGGCCCGTCCTGCCCTGGCTCCACCTGCTGGTCCCTCTGAGGAGCCTTCGCAGGAGCTTCTAGGACTCGCAGAGTCACCTGTGATTTCCCAACCAGGATTGAGTCGTCGCCTCCGGAGAAAGAATGGCGTTTGCCATTCATCTGACACCGGCATCTATGATTCCTGATCAGTTTTTAATCGGCTCATCTCCCGGCGATTAATTCTTGCGGCTCCCGGGGCCGGACATGGGGGCTCTCAACGGATCCAGGCCTTGGGTGAGCGAGCCCTGGGCCAGGGGCCCTTCCGTTCATTGGAGGGGACATCCCTCCTCCACTTCGTCCTGCCTCCGTCCCTCTGCTGGGGAAGGACAGTCTCTCCACAGCCGGGAACAGCTCCGCCTGCTCGCCTGGCGTCGCCCCTGCAGACCAGCCTCTCGCCCGCACAGCCAGCACAGTGCACGCATCCCTCAGGAGTTCTTTGGGCCCATAAGAGTGTTTTCATTTCTTAAAAGTCAAAAAATAAAATCAACTTTTAGTTGTAGCCTATTACTGCATACTAGTGACCGGGTGCACGGATTCGTGCACAGTGAAGGGAAATTAATTAGAAGGTGGCCGGCGGGCAAGACTGGGTGAGACGGGCCGGACACGCCCTGGAGCCAGCCTCCCGAGGTCCCTCCCCAGCGTCTGTGGAGTGAGCGGGGTTCCACCAGCAGGTGGGGTCCCTCGGCCTGGCCTGCGGGGATCAGGCCGAAACTGGCTCTCCGACATCCCCCGAGGGGTCCTGGAGTGCAAGAGGGTGCTCTGCAAAGTTGCTGTCATACTAGGTGTGAAACGCAAACACAAGTGTGCAGTGAACCAGATTCGGGGCCGACAGTGCCCCAGAAACAACATAACCCACGGCCGAAGGTGGAATCATGTGGCCCCACAAGGAACCGGGCTCCCTCCTCTCTGGTTTCGGGGTGCGTCACCCAAAAACCGCCACTGCCAAGTCACTGCAGCTCGGCAGCTCCTGTGTTGAGCGTCTGCCCCCTGGTGGTCAGTGCGCATCATAGCAACCAGTCAGATAGGCAGAGGGACACTTAGCATATTAGCCTTTTATATATATAGATGTGAATTTATATTTATTATCATATATAAGTTAAGTATCTATAATAATAAAAGGGTAATATGCTAACTAGACTGGACGTCTTCCAGACATTGTTCCGGACATCCTTCCTGATGAAGCCAGGGCTGGAGGGAAGCCAGCCCGGGTCCTGGGTGCCTGTGGGCAGCTGGAGTAGGGAAGCCCAGGTCCCGCGTGCTGGAAGGAAGCCAGGGGAAGGAAGGCCTACTCTTGCATGAATTTTCATGCATCGGGCCCCTAGTAAATATGTAATAAATGAAAAGGTGGGACATGGCCGACCCAGCCTCGGTTCAAAGGCTGCTGGCGGGTGCCCCAGCTCCTGCAGTGCGCACACTGCCTCAGGCTGCCAGCCCACACCTGCTGATCTGGCTCACTGCCTCCATGCGGCCCTGGCCCCTGTCCTCATCCCACATCACCCTGCAGGCAGACCCCAAAACATGCCTGCTCCTGGGTCAGTGAGTGGCCCAGAGGTGACAGGGCAGTGAAGAGAGATAAATCATGGAGGGCTTCCTGGAGGAGGTGGCTTCTCAGCTCGAAGTGGGAGAGCAGAGCAGACACACGCTAACGGTCCAAGAATCTCCCATGGATCGAAACAACCTCTGAAGCTCGGGCTGGCCCATGTACAGCGTCCTTGCCAATGCCAGGAGCCCAGGGACCATTATGCATTTCGGTGAAGACTAAGGTTTGAGAATTCCTGAATTCACCCACCATTCTGCAAGGAGCCCACCTGGCAGCTCAGTTCCCAGAGGTCTGCCTCGTGAGGCCCCACAGACTTTTGTCACAACCCAAGCCGAGTGACCTCCCGGCTGGGGCCAGCCCAGAGCCCAGCGGCTCATGGGAGCAAATGGATTTGTCTCGAGATGAGAGACACTGGACCACGGCGCCTCTGGCACTGGTCTGGCCGGAGCCAGGTAGTAAGCGGACATAATTTATAATCTCCCCGCACGGAGCCGCCGCCCGAGCCCCCACACAGCAGGATGAGCGTCGAGAGTCCCAGCCAGGAGCCCGGAATCCAATTTCCGCCCGGGCCTGCGGACTGAAAGCTCTCTGCACACACTGCACCCCGTTCTCAGATCCAATTAGCCGCGGCCTGAGCCTCTTGCCCCGAGCAAGGGGACCAGCCAGGCTCTGCGAGTCCGGTGGCCTCGGGCTCTGGCCCTGTGCCCTCCCTGCAGCCACCTGGTGAGCACCCTGCCTCCCAGACGCACCCCCCCCCGGAACTAAGGGGTCCCCCCCAGAACCAAGGTGCCCTGCTGTCAGGTGCACCCAGGGCGCCCAGGCTGGAGAGGAGAGCTGGTGGACGGAGAGCTCACAGCCGCTCGGGAGGCAGCAGGGAGCACGCCAGCCCAGCCTGGAGGGGAAGTGATGGACCCACAGCACCGCCGCCACCGGAGGCGCTGGCTGGCTCGGTCTTTTGGAGAAAAGAGAAAGTGAAACCTGGGATTCGTAACCTAAGGACGTGCTTTGTGTTTCTGTCAAAATGTAAACGTGGGCCCCCATACGCACCCCCATGGACAGGCGCCCCCCCCCCGTGGACACCCCCCTCCCCGGGGACAGGCACCCACATCCGAGCTCATCTGACCGGGGCCACCCTCCCTCCGGTGTCTCCCATGACGGCCTCCGTCCTGGAATCCGAGAGGCTGGCGTCCAGGAAGCAGCAGCCCCTGCCGCTCAGGCTGAGCCGGGGGCACCTCCCAGGGGCGCAGGAAGGGGCGCCTCTCAGACGCTCAGCTCTGAGACCGAGGGGGGGGGCGCAGCGGCAGGGCTGCAGGGGCGGCACTCACCGCCACTCGGCCTCGCGCCCATTTCTCGGGGGTGGGGGGCGTTGGCAAGGTTGGGGCGTCTCCTTCATCTCACTTATTAGCCACCATGTTGGGGTCCACTCTGTGCACAGGCGGCTTCTGGGAAGGGTGCTGGGCAGTCCAGGGTCTGCCTCTCCCTTCGGGACAGTGAGCTGGCATGTGCCACCTCCGGCCTCAGTGTCCACGCCGGGCAGTGCGGACCCGCAGGCTGGCGTGGTCACGTGGCTGGCGGAGCTGCCAGGGCCCGTGTCTCGCCCGGCCGTGGCTGTGGGTGCTGACAGGCGTCCTTCCCGGACTACAGGTGGCCCCTCCCCGGAGACCTCAGCCTCCTCCCTCCTCCCGCCACCCCTCCCTCCCTCTCTCCCGCCCCCTCTCTCCCTCCGGGACAAGCCCAGTAAACCCTTGCCATGTGGCTTGTGCTGGGAACTAAACAGCGCACAGTGAGGTGTCTGTGGTGTCGCGGCCACGGGGCCACGTGCCGAGAGTGGCAGACGCGCCCAGGCCGCTTCCTCCTCTGCGCATGGGCGCTGCTCCGGCTGAGCCTGCCTACAGGGCCAGCCCGGGGGCGGGGGGGGGGGGCCTGGGAACCTCGGAGCAGGCACCTGATTCACCTAAGATGTGTGGGTGACGTTATGGCAGGTCCCAGCTTTCCACAGTCCCGCCCCCCGTGGCCCCGTGGGAAGCTGGCCACTGTCTGAAACGCACATCTGATCCCATTTCGCCGTCCAGTGGGACCCCATGTTCCTTCACAGAAAGCCCCAGCCCCTAACACGGCTCTGGACTCCCTCCCCCCTCCGTGTGACTCCCTCCCCCCTCCACCCCCCCCCCCCGCCCAGCTGCCCAGGCCCACCAGCTGTGCTCGAGGGCCCTGCACCTGTCGCCCTGCCCTCCCCTCCCTCCCCCAGGAGCTGCCCCTGCCCTGCAGGGGCCCCTGTGCAGCCTGCTCCCCTTCCCAACCTCCTGAGCTCAGAGAGAGCCTCCTGGAGGTGGTGTCAGGAACCTGGGGGCGGGGGCGGAGCGGGAGCTGAGCAGGTGGGAAGGAGGAGGAGCCCAGGAGTGTTACCCGAGGGTGAGGGCCTCGGCACCCTCAGGCCCCCAGCGCCCACAGGGGCCCAGGCACCAGGGTCCTGGCTGGGCCGCTGGCTGCCTGGCCTCACAAGCGCCCTCCCCCCAACCCTGCTTGCCCCGCCACACTGCCCGCCTCCGTCACGCCAGCCTCCCCGGACACTGCGGGCTCCCTGAGCCAGGCCTGGCGCAGCATGGGCAGCAGTCAAGGACTGGATCGGGTGCCTGGCACCAGCCAATGCCACAGGGGCCCACAGACCCCTCACTCCAGCAGGGAAACCGAGGCACGAAGCTGGGACACAGCCCAGAGAGGCCGGGAGTGGGCCAGCCTCAGTCTCCCCATCTGTAAGTGCTGCTGGAGACCTAGGGGGAAGGAGACGCTGAGGCACAGCCGCAGCCACGCGGCCACCAGGCAGCTGGCAGGAGCCCCTGGTCTGCGCAGCCTTCCGGAAGGCTCCGTGCCTGAGGGCGCCTGCCAGACCCAAGTGGTGGCCATGCGAGGCTCCCAGCCTCTAGCCCCGGCCTCGGCTCTGAGCCAGGGCCCCACCGCGCTCGCGCTTGGCCGGTTTGCTAGAAATCTCAAAGGTCAGCTGTTCTCAGGTTTCCAGAATTTATCGATTGTGTCTGGGTTGGAAAAGCAACAAAACGGCTTATTGCTCGTTTCTGCGGCCACAGCAGGGAGCGAGAGGCCCGGCCTCCCTGGCCACTTCAGGGCCGTGCCACCCAGAGGGTCTGCCGCCCCCGCCCGCCCCCGACGCTGCCCCTCACGGCCCCAACCTGGTCAGGCACGGCCGTGTCCTCAGGTACCCGCACCCCATGTCCAGGAGCCAACAGGCCCGGAGCCCGCACGCCCGATGGAGGGTCTGTGTGCTCTCTGCCCGACTCCCCGTGGAGCTGCTGGGGCCACACGAGTCCAGCCGGCAGGGGCCTGCCTCTCCCCACCACACAGACCCTCATGTCCCTGGAGTGAGGGGAGGAGGACCCAGCTGCCCTGAGAAGGGGGAGCTGGAGGTGAAGGCGGGGTCCGAGGAGGGGAGCTCAGACGGGCTGGGAGTCACATCCAGGCCTTGGCAGCTGCCCCACGTCAGTCTCCCGCATCCCCATCTGACCAGAGGCTCCTGAGCTGGTTCTTCCCACATGTATTAAGCGCCTACTGTGTGCCTGCCTCTGAGTGGGGGCTGGGATGAGATAGCGCAAGGTGGACTCAAGTGCAAGGAGGCCGTGGCCCGGCCTGAAGACCCCCTCCTGCCCGGTGCCAAGCCGGGGCCCCTGGCTGTGCGAGGCTCTCCGGGGCCCTCCCCTCCACCAGAGCTGGTCCCGCCCCTGCCAGCCTGTCACCCCCAACCCTGTGCCCAGGGCTGCAGAAGCCTGTCGCCTCCCCCAATGGCCCATGTCCCTGAGCCCAGCGTCCAGCCCATAAGTTGCTCTGGGAACGCCCACCCAGCACAGGCCCTGCCTCCTGCATTTCTGAGCTGCCCCAGGCTCTCCAGCGCCCACACTGCCTCTGCACAGAAGCTGCTTCTGCCCACTTTCCAGAGGAGGAAATGGAGGCTCCGAGGCCCACCCTGCTCGCCCTGGCTCCACGCCCAACTGGGGCTGGCAGGGGGGGGGGGGCATGACGTCACACTGTGCACCCAGGCTCAGCCACCCAGGCAAACCTGCTGATGCCAGGGGACGGAGGGGCCCGACGCCAGCCCTCTGATGACAGAAGGGGTTCCAGCGGAGGTGCCGGTGGGAATGGACCTCGAAGGGGCAGGCCTGGCGGTCCTGGGCCACGGCGGCGGCTGTCAGGCCCTGCCCGCTGCGCGTGCATTTACTCTGCATCTGCAGGCCACCCTCGGCCGGACAGCGGCTCCCACCTGGGCAGCGGGGCCCGGGAGGTGCACTGGGGACGGTGGGGCCCGCCGGTCACCGCGGCATCCACGGCCGATGGCGCTGGTGTTTCTCCTCTGGCCTGGAGCCTTGCGGGAGCAGCCACCGCAATCGGTTCTGAGCAACGGCCTCACGTGAACCAATTAAAAGAGGGCTGATTTGGCCGTAAATTCGATTTGCGAGGGCAGCGCGCTCTGGGAAGCGGTAACCGGATTATCTTTCACCTCCAACATTTTGGCATTTATGTCCTGGGCGGGGCCAGCAGTGAAAGTGGCTCCGTGTGGGAACCGTTTCTAGGAGGCGTAGGGGAAACAAAGCCGCCCCATGCACATCGCGTCTGCGTGGGGGGTCAGAGCTCCGTGACGTCAGCATAATGAGGCCACGCCAGGCTCGCGTGACTCTTGGGCCGCGTCTGACCTCGTTGCCGAAACAGTTCATCTCGGGGTGTTCCCAACGGAGACCAGCGGAGAGGAGCGAGCTGGGCTCCGCGCAGAGCTCACCAGGCCTCAGTGGCTCCCCCGCCCCGGGCTGCTCTTCTCTCCGTAAAATGAGGCTGACCAACCCCGACCTCCAGGGCTGGTGCTGGATCCGTACCCCCTGCTACTGAGGGAGCGTCTGTCTCTACCCACCACCCCTGCCTGGGGCTTGGATTTCTTGTCTGTGAAATGGGAGCGTCCGTGCCCATGTGTCAGCATCATGAGAGGGGAATGCGCAGAACCCTGCCCAAAGCCGCCCGCAGAGGGCACAGGAGCTGCTGGGCTGTCCTTGGGATCTGCAATCTGGGACTCTAGTGAGAGGGGGAGGGGCTGTTGAATGGCCCACCCCAGGGTCTCCCACCCAGAGCCGTGGGCAAGCCCAGCCTCGCCTCCGGAGGCCACGTGGTGATCCTCTGGTCTGGCAGATGCTGGCGGTCAGTGAGGAGCTACACGGGGTGGGGCGCCCACCAGAACCGGAGGGGACACAGCCAGCAGTGCCCTGACAGCACAGAGTTCCTCTCCAGCCCCAGAGGCCTGTGGGCACCCACGACAGTGCCCCCTGCAGGGCCTGGGACCATGTCCTGGGGTCTGGTCCGAGTCCTGAGGGGCACAGAAGAGGGGCTCCTGGCAGAGGGCAAAGTGGACATTAACAAAGGCCTGGGCGAGGCACAGCCGGGGGAGGGAGGGAGGAGCAGCACTGAGGGCGGGGCTGGCATTGGGACCAGGGCGCAGTGGGCCTGCAGAAGCGGCTGGTCCTGGGCAGGGAGCTGGGGTCCGCAGGGGCTGCACCAGGTCCCCTTTGCAGCCGAAAGGCTCGTCGGGCACTGGAGCTTGACGGCGGAAGGCAGCAGAGGCCCCTGGCCACAGCGAGCCTGTCATGCCCACAGCCCTCCGGGCTCCCAGCGGGCCTGGCCCGGGGAGGCAGGCTGGGGGGGGGGGGGGGGGGAGGAGTGAACCAGAAAGGCCTGCGGGTGCAGCTGGTGGCGGAGGCGGGCCGGCGGGCTGTGGGGAGGCTCCAGGGTTCTCTCCAGTCTCTCAGGCCCCAGGAGGGATAGACACCCAGCGGCCCGGAGGCCGTGGGCCGGCACCCAGCACGTGGCTGGGCCCTGGTCCCGGCGTTTCCTGGGAACTCGGCAGCGGAGAGCCGGTGTGGATCTGTTCCCTTTTGCTCCATGGCTGCCAGGCAGCGCGGGCACATTTCGCACTCAGCCCCAAGACGATCCCCTGCCCACCCGCGTGGAGCGCCCCGTCAACACAGCTGTGGTCCCGGGACTTACTTTGGGGCCAGGGGTGGTGTGGACTCTGCTCCCCAGGCAGCTTTCAGAGGCACCGTGTGGCGCCCCCTGGAGTCTCAGGCCTCTCACACCCGCCCTGCCCTGGCCCCACCTGCCCTGACCCCTCCCCGCCCTGGCCCATGCTGCCTTGCCCTAGCCCCGCCCCACCTGCCCTGGCCCCGCCCCGCCTGGCCCATGCTGCCTTGCCCTAGCCCCGCCCCACCTGCCCTGGCCCCGCCCCGCCCTGGCCCATGCTGCCTTGCCCTAGCCCCGCCCCACCTGCCCTGGCCCCGCCCCGCCCCGCCTGGCCCCGCCCCGCCTGGCCCTGGCCTGTGGGGGCTGCGGGGCTGACAGCCCCCGGGGAGGGCGGGCTAGGCTGCAGCTGCCAACCAGGCTCACACCGGCTGCGGCGCCGTGTGTTTTGATCGGAGGCTGCGCGGGAACATGTGGGCCCCGCACGGATGTGATATAAAAACACGGCGGCTGCCAGCGCCCGGAGGCCGCTTCCTCGCCAGCGAGCAGCACAGCCAGCCAGTGCCTCCCCGCAGCCCCGCCCGCCCGGGAGGGTCCACGCCGGAGCTGCTTTCCCCAAGTCTCCCCGACTCCGCCGGCCTGAGCCGGGCAACTGTGTTTTGAATTCCGTCCTGAGCTGTAAGGGAAGATGTTGGATGATCCTTTTCCTCCTTTCCTACCAACTCACAATGGAATGGAGCACAGGACTTCACTTACACAAATGCGCGCCGCGCCCACCTTGCTGGGACCACCGCGTGGTGGGCTCGGGCGGTTCAGGTGCAGCCGGTCTGCCCACTCCGTCCGCCTTCCCGGATCTTCTCGTGGCGGGTGGTTGTGTGTGTGTGTGTTTTAATTTTGCCTGAAATCTTCTGCCCCTGAGGGAAGCCTCAGGCAGGAGGCAGCTGTGTTCAGCCTCTCCAGTGGAGGCCAGGGGCCGGCGGCGGGAGCTGGGCCTGGGCACAGGCGGACAGAGCCGGACACTCTGGGTCTGCCTCCTGCACTGCCCGTCCTGGGCCAATCGGCCAGCTCCCGCCTCAGTGTCCTCAGCACAGGCGGGGCTGACAACGGGCTCCTCGAAGTAGACGTGGACAGGAGAGGAGGCCACCCCGTGGCTGGAGGCAGCGCAGACGTTGGACGGAGGTCGGGCCCTGCCCTGGACGGCAGAGCAATCCGCTGACTCCTGGCTCCCGGACCACAGTGGGAGCAGTCAGTGCTCAGGGCCCCGGGGATGGGGCATGTCAGCACCCCACTCCATCCACCCAGACAGCAAGGCCAGCGCCGCCGGCCCAGTTCCCACGCAGAGCAGGGTGGGAGCCGGTCTGGCTGCTCTTCCAGCCGAAAAGCCAGCCTCTCCAGGCGGCACTCAGGAGGGAGTGGGAACAGCTGTCGCTGAATGGGGACGAGGCGTCACCGGCTGCCAGCAGCCCAGCGCCAGCCTCCCCCCTTCCCCCCGCCAAGGTGCCATTCCTGGGACTGGGGAGGAAGGAGCAGGTGTGGACACGCTGCCGGAACACCCTGCCCCTGTGGTGACCCGGGTCCCTGCCCCCGCACCCGGAAGGCCCTGCAGCTCACAGGCAACCCCAGTGGCAGCGGTGCCCTCTCCAGAGGTCACCCCCACGGCCTCCCGTCGGCTGGCACGTTGGACCATAGACTGGCAGATTTCAAGCAATGCACCCCCATTTCACAGGCGGGGCACTGGGGCCAGAGGGGGCACGGGGGTGCTGGGCTAGCCTCCGACATGGACACCCCTCAGGCCCCGCCCAGCGGAGAGAGGTCAGAGCTGTCGCAAGGGGCTGAGTCGGCCACTGCCCCCCTCCTCTCCCTCCCCCAGGTCTGGGCCTCTCTGCCTGTCCCGGAGCCTGAGCACCAGTGTGAGGGTGCCCACGTGAGCTAGCGTGGCCAGTGGGCGAGTCCTGAGGACCCATAACGGGGTGATGAGGCCGGGATCTGCACAGGGGTTGGGGGCTCGCCAAGGGGCGCTGGCACGTGGACCAGAAAAGCAGCAGCCCTGGCTCCCGCTTCAGGGGACGAGGGCTTGAGGATGAAAAGACGGACCCAGGGCCAACCCCTCCCCAGGACTGACCCCCCCTGCCCCCCCCAGGCCAAAGACAAACAGGTGGTGATTCAGGAGAGAGCTGAGGTGGCGGCAGGGGAGAGGGGAGGGGTACACAGGAAGGCCAGGGCACCGTGGGAAGGAGGGGAACCGTCACCAGCAGGTTCCACAGCGTGAGCCCTCCAGTGCACGTGTATCGCATGTTTTGGAGGGCCCCCCCCCCCAGTGCCCAGGTCCTGCTCCTGGCCCCAGCCGCAGCTATCCCAGCTCCAGGCTCCGTGATGGAGCCGGCAGAGTCGGGGGGAGGCCTCTCTCATACTTCATTCGCTCCTTCTAGCCATCCTCCTCAAGCCTCAGCGTGGGCAGGGGGCACAGACACGGGGGGCGGGGCATGAGGGTGAGCTGCAGGGGTGGGGAGGCCGACTCAAATGCAGGGGGTGGTAGGAGGGATGGGCAGACTCCTGCCCCCCCCCATGGCCTTTGGGCCTCCACGTTCACAACAGTAAAAAGCTGGCAAAGGCCTCAGGTCTGGAAGAAGGGTTTGAGGGCTTGCCTTGGCCTCAGCCCCAGGAACCTGCTTCTGGGCAGGTGTCGGCAACCTGCATCCTTCAAAGTACCCGGCTAAGGGCGGGGGGCAAAGACACCCCCCCCCACACACACACACACACACACACACACACTTCTCGTGCAAGGGGACAGGTTGGATTCTGGGGACCTGGGGTGTCCCCTTCACCCGTGGGGGGCGGTAGGCCGGTGCTAGTCTGGAAGTTACCCAACCCTCCCCACGCCGGGGCTTAAGGACCGACGGCTGCACCCAGCGCTTAGATTACAAAGGTTTATTTAGAAAATAGTTTGGTTGTTGGGGTTGTCGTTTTTTGGCAAACATTTCAATACTTTCAGTTACCAAAGGCTGTCAGTGCCTCCCCGACAGCGCCCCCTGGGTCCCTGGGGAAGTCAGCCCTTGCTCGGAGGTGGGGGCGGGGCGGGGCGGGGCGCTTCTCACCGTCTGGAGGGTTGCCAGCGCCTCTTGTGGCTAGAACCCCGACCTGACAGCCCCCCTCGGCAGGGCCCCCTGAGCGGGATCCAGGCCTGCAGCCTCGCCAGCAGCCCCTCGCTGAGATGGGAAGGCAGAGGGGGCTCCCCTTTCTCCTCCCCTCTCCCGGGGGCGCTTGGGTCTCATCCGCCCATGCGCCTGCCCTGCGCCCTGGAGGCCAATCCATCCCTGGGTCCCCGGGGAATGGAACCCGCTTTCTCTGGGGGCCACGCCCGCCCGCCCCCTCCTCCCGGAGCCGCCCGGGGTCTCCGCGCCAGGCGGGGCGCGCCCGTCACTGCCTGAAGCCCCTTCTCCTGCGGCGGAAGAGGATGTGCTTGAAGGAGCGCCGGAAGTCCTGGTTGAACACCGTGTAGATGACCGGGTTGAGCGAGCTGTTGCAGTAGCCGATCCAAAAGAAGAACTTGAAGAGCGGGTCCGGCACCTGGCAGGCCTCGCGGCAGATGCCGTACAGGCTGTAGCTGAAGAAGAAGGGGAACCAGCAGAGCACGAACACGCCCATGACCACGGCCAGCACGAAGGTGAAGCGCTTCTCGCGCGCCTGAGCCACCTTGCGGCGGCACACGCTGCTGCGCGCCCGGCGCCGGCGCGACAGGAAGAACTCGACGGAGCGCGAGCTGGCGCGGGACAGGCGCCCGCCGGGGCCCGGGGACCTCGCGGCGGCCAGCGCGCCCTGCTCGGCGGGCCCGGGAGCCCGCGCCTCGGCGCCGCCCTCGCCCGCCTGGCCGTCCGCGCGCCGCCGCCCACCGCGCCGCACCGCCCCCCGGCGCCGCCGCCTCTCGGCCGCCGCGCTGCTGTCCTCGGGCTCCACGTCCGCGCGCGGCCGGCGCGGGGGCTCGCAGTGCCCGTTCTCGCCCGCGCCCGTCGGCGCCCCCAGCCCGTTCTCCGTGGTCGGGGACGCGCCGTCTGGGCCGGCGGCGGTGTGCTTCTCGCTGAGCGTGCGTGTGCGCAGCTTGGCCACGCGGTAGATGCGCGCGTAGACCAGGACCATGATGAGGCAGGGCGCGAAGAAGGAGCCGATGCAGGACGACAGGATGTACCAGGTCTCGTCGTTGAGGCCGCACTGAGGGTAGGCGGCGCCGTCGGGCTGGCGGTAGAGCGAGACGAGCGGAGGGAAGGAGATGACGGCCGAGATGAGCCACACGGCCACGATGGTGGCCTTGACACGGCGCGGCGTGCGCTTCAGGTTGTACTCCACGGCCTGCGTCACGGACCAGTAGCGGTCCAGGCTGATGGCGCACAGGTGCACGATGGACGAGGTGCAGAAGAGCACGTCGAGCGCCAGGTACACGCCGCACCACACCTGCCCGAAGTACCAGTAGGCCATGAGCTCGTTGGCCAGCGAGAAGGGCATGACCAGTGTGGCCACCAGGATGTCGGCCGAGGCCAGCGACACCAGGAACAGGTTCTGGGGGGCACGCAGCGCGCGGCTGGTCAGCACCGCGATCACCACCAGCACGTTGCCCACCACGGTGAAGACGATCAGGAAGCCCACCACCGCCGCCAGCCCCGCCACGGCGCCCGCCGAGTACTGGCCCGGGGGCGGCCCCCAGGCGACCCCCGAGGCGTTGGCGGCTCCACCGCTGCCCCACTCGCGGGCGCCGCTCGCGTTGGGTCCCGCCGCCGCCGCCGCCGCCAGCGCCACCGCTAGCGCCGGGGACGCCATGGTCCTCCCGTGAGCTACGCGGTCCCGCCTGGAGCCGGGGCGCCGCCGCGGCAGCTCAGGAGCCCCCCAGCCCGGGTCGGCGCCCGCATCGCCGCCTACTCCTCGGGCGCGCCCACCGGGAACCGCGGCGCCCCGCAGCCGGCCCTCGGCCGTGTTGGCTCCGCAGGCGAGCGGCGCGCCGGAGAGCGTGGCTGCCGGCTCCCCGCAGCTGCCGCGCGCGTTAGTGCAGAGCAGGAGGCGCCCGGAGCGGGCGGCGACGCGGCAGGGGGGGGGGCACGTCCCGGGGTCCTCGCGGCCCCGCCCTCGGCCGGCTCACGGGGAGCGCCCCGGCCGCGAGGCCACGGCGACGCGGCACCCGGTCGGGCGGGCCTCAGCGGCTCCTCGGTGCCGGCGCCCGGCCGAGGCGCAGGCTGCAGGCGGCGGCGGCCCGGGCGCTCCGCCTCCCATCCGGCCGGCTAGGGGTCGGCGCACCGGGGTGCGGGCCGCCGCTCCTCCGGGCCCCCCCGCGCAGCCTCCGGCTCCAACTTTACTTTCCCGGGCAGGGCGCCGCCGCGCGTCCGTCTCCAGCCCCTCCTCCTGCTGCTCCCGGTGCGGGCGCCCCCCGCAGACCGCGCTGGGCCGTGCGGGCACCGCCTCGCTCTCCCAAGCTGCGCCGCCGCCGCCGCCGCCACCGTCGCCTCCTCTCCGCCGCTGTGCTCTCGGCGCGAGTGCAGCCGCCCGGGCTCGGCTTCCAACTTGGGGAGAGTTGCGGGCGGGGCGGGGCGCGGGTGGGCAGGGGCGGCCAGGCGGGCACGCCAGCGCCGCCGGCCGGGGGGAGCGGGCCGGGAGCCGGGGCCCGCGGCCGCCTGGGCGAACCTGCCTGCGCGGCGGCGGGGAGGAGTCGGGGCGGTGGCGCGGGGCGCGCGCTCAGCGAGGGCGCCCCCTCCAGGGCCGTCTGCAGCCTGCGGGATGGGCTGAGTGCCGGCGGCCTGCGCGGTGAGTTCCCCAGTCCTCTCGGAGGCAGGAGCCTCCGCATCCCCTCCCGGCACACGCACACGCGCGCAGCACCGGCGGCGGGGTCTGTGGCCTGAGCGGGGCGCCCGCCTCGCGCTGGCTGTCCTCTGAACGGGGGCCAGCCCGACCTCTGCGCGGGGCTCCCAGGCAGAGCCACCTGCGCGGCCTCTTCTCCGTCCGGCTGGCATGAATCATGACGCGGTGCCCGCGGAGACCCGGGCAGGCGCCCAAGCTCTGCGCCCATGTTGGCAATGGTTGCAGTTTCACTCTAGCGCCGTGTGGCTCTGCTGTTAAAGGGCGAGGGGGTGTTCAGAAATCTCCACCCGGATGACGGGCGGTTTTGTGTGGGGGCCCTCATTCCTGCTGGCTTAGGGGCGATTGTTGGGGTAACCCCGCTTACCCCTGTCCCACATCCCTGTTCACTGACCCACAGATGTGCACGGTCACCCCCCCCCCAACCTGCCAGACCCGTGCTGGGTGGGCCCTGCCTCCAGGGAGACAGGCTTGGCGGGAGGGGGGAGTGCTGGGGCCACGGGAGGACCTTTCCGCACCCAGGCTGGCTGCTGCTCCCCCTCTCCTCAGATGGGAGGGGGCATTCCTGGGGGGAGGGGGGTACTCTGGCATGGCAGGCAGTGCGAGCAACCCCTAGCCCCAGTGATGCCTGGAAATGGGAAGGGTTTGCTGGCTGATTCCCTCTTCTCTGAGCTCCCCAAGGGCTCAAAGGGCCTCACACAGAGGAGCCCAGTGGTCTCAGCAGAGATGCCCACAGTGGAGCCTCCTTATCCTTGTTAACCACGTGACACGGAGGAGGCGGAGTCAAGCCGGGGCTGGGGCAGGAATCAGTGCAGGTGGGGGGCTGCCGCCAGCATTTATGCTCCATGCATGGCCAAGGCCTGGGACCCAGGGAAGGTGGGGGACCACCATCCTTGTGAAAGGCCCCCTGGTTCTGGAGGCCCGAGGTGCCACTGACCCGGGCACCCTGGGTGCACTTTGCAGGGGAGACACGCAGACCCCCCGTCCTCCGTCACCAGCTTGCCCAGGCATCAGCAGGGTCCACACTGTGCCCCCCGCCTTGACGTGCTTGGCACACGCTGAGGTGGGTGCGGTGAGCCGTCAGTGCCTAGGAGGAGGGCTCCGGGAAGGCTTCCTGGAGGAAGTGACCTTGGAGCTGCATTTAGAGACTGGAGGGGAGTTATCGGGAGGTGAGGGGCCCCTGTGGGCCATGCTCCCTGGGGTGGGGGTGGGCTTCGTCTTGGGGGCACAGGGAGCCAGAGGAGGGAGGTGGCAGCCATCTGCTGTAGGTCTGGAGTGCCCTCTCCCAGCACCCAGCCTGCCATGGGGCAGCCTCCAGACCAGGAGGGCTTCTCCCCTTGTGAGGAGCACTTTGGGGCACGTGCAGGACGTTCTGGTTCCACGTGGCGCCACATGCTCACTGCAAGCACGGCTCAGCACGAGGGATTTGGAGGAAAAAGGACAGAGCAGTGGGCCCACGCAGACAGGACCTCCCCTGCCAGGAAGCGGCTCTCCCAGCCAGGCCAGCCCGGGGCATCTGGAGTGCCCAGCCCCAGGGATGCCCGGCGACCTTTTGACCTCAGGCCACAGACGTCGTGCTGTGGACAGCCTTCCTGGCATGACGTGGGTGGAGGCAGAGGAAGAGCCTCTCTTCTGGGTCCAGGGCCAAGGTGGGGAGGAGAGCTAATCCCCGCGGAGTTTGTGGTGTAGAGTGGCCCCGGGCTGGGCTTTGGGGCTCCTGCCTGCATGCGTACACACAGGTGCCCGTCTTGTCCCCACACATGTGCATGCACACACATGCACACCCACACATGCACAAGTGCTCGCCTCGCCGCCACATACGTGCATGCGTACACACAGGTGCCCGTCTTGTCCCCACACATGTGCATGCACACACATGCACACCCACACACGCACAAGTGCTCGCCTCGCCCCCACATACGTGCATGCGTACACACAGGTGCCCATCTTGTCCCCACACATGTGCATGCACACACATGCACACCCACACATGCACAAGTGCTCGCCTTGTCCCCCACATACGTGCATGCACACACATAAGTGCTCGTCTTGTCCCCACACATGTGCATGCACACACATGCACACCCACACTTGCACAAGTGCTCGCCTCGTCCCCACATACGTGCATGCGTACACACAAGTGTTTGTCTCGTTCCCACATGCATGCATGCACACACACAGGTGCTTGTCTTGTCCCCACACACGTGCATGCATACACACATAAGTGCTCATCTCGTTCCCACACGCATGCACGCACACCCACACATGCACAAGTGCTTGTCTCGTCCCCACACACTTGCATGCATACACACACACAAGTGTTCGTCTCGTCCCCACACACATGCACGCACATGCACGCACACACAAGAGCTCATCCCCACACACATGCACGCACACACAGCACACACCCACACACGCACAGGTGCCTCACTCACCCTCCAGGCTACAGGGAGTATTTTTGTCACCCGCTGTGGGCAGCTCTTCCCAGGTTTCACCCGCCTCACCCTCTGCCTGCTCGCCTGCTTGTTCAGGGGGCTCTGTAGCCGCTCACTCAGGCCATGAGCCCATGTGGCACTGTCTGCCGTGGCTCCAGGCCTTGGTCTGACCGTGGCTCTCCCTTCCAAAGGGGTTGCGGGAGGTTCCTCCCTTGAGGCCTGATCTCCCAGGCTGGATTAGAGGCCCCTGGCTTCCTCCCGTGGGTCCTGGGGCTGTGGACCCCTGAAAGCAGGCCATGCCCCTGTCCTGCTGCCTGGAACCGGCCCGCTCCCAGCTCCCGCTAGAGTGTAGCAGAGGGCCGGGGGTACCACGGCCAGGTCAGAGCCTGCGTGTTGCTGGTGCCCTCCAGCCTCCTCAGCTGCCCCGGGCGCCTGCGCTGTGCTGGGTGCAGGGGACTCAGAAGGCCCCTTCGGCCTCTGTCCCACGGAGGCCGGAGTTGTTGGGTACGGAGTGCAGCTCCCGCTCATGCTCAGACTTGCAATCTGGCAGCGGGAGGCGCTCCTGCCTCCCTGGGCCTCAGGTTTCCCATCTGTAGGATAGGGTGTTGGACAGGCCGGTTCTCTAATCCATGCCAGCTCTGCCCCCGCTTGGCTGCTTGCTCCTGGAGGTGGGCGTGTGTCTGGTCTGACATCCTGCTTGGCTGGCGCCTCCAGGGCAGGGGCGAGTGCTGTGTCAGGGAGCCGACCCTCTCCGGGAGCCAGCTCATCTCCAGGCTCCAGGCTGAGAGGCCTGTTTTCTCCTTCCAGCCCAGCAAGGATCCCCCCGCCCCACCCACCACCACCACGTTTATTTAAAATTTCACTTTTGCAGAGGAGGTGGGGAAACGAGGCCTGCTTCTCTCACTGCCCCTCCCCGAGGAACCCCAGAACTGCTGTCTTGTCGCAGCTCGGCCAGGATCAGCGCCGGGCCAGCCCTTGCTCATGCCCCGCAGGCTGACCCACTGCAGGATCGATCGCGCTGATGATGGGCTTGGCACCGCGGAGGCTTGTGGCGCTGGCGCAAGTCCCTCCGGAGGGAGCTGCTTCGAGGGCTGCCTTTGATTGGCGATGAGCGTGATCGGTTAGAATGGTGGGTCAGCGTGTCTCAGCTAGGCCTGCGGGGGTTCGAGCTCGCCACCCCTGTCGCGGCCATGGTTGTCGCTCGGCCTTCTGAGGGTTCCCTGCCTCCGTCCACCCGTCACCACCGCTCCAGGCCTGACCAGGCCCACTGCCAGGGGCTCGCTGCCGCCCAGACCCCTGCACCTGGCACTCAGGCCCTCCTAGGCCTGGCCTCCCCCAGGACCAGCCCTTCATTCGTTCAGTTGTTTGTTCAGTCCGCAGACTCACGGGCATCTTCCGGGCTCCAGCCTTGGGCTGGCTCTGTCAAATCGCATCATTGCAGCCCCGTCTCGGCTGCTGAGTCACTGTGTGATTGGACGAGGCACCTGCGCCTCGAGGCGCAGGACACTGGGGTTCCACTGGATGTGTCTCCTGCAGGCTGGCAGGTGCCACCAGGAGGGGCCAGGAGAGCAACTCAGGACTCGGGATGCGAGCAGAACCTGGAGGTGCAGCTTAAACCCGCTGGGCCAGCTGGCCCGCCCTCTCTGAGCCTCCTCACAGCGTCTGCAGGACTAGCTGGGCGGCTCTCTGTCGGGCGGAAGGATGGCGCCTTTGCCTGTCAGCCCTGGGGACCCTGCTCATGGGAGGGAGGCAGGCCGCGAGGAAGGCTGCTGGGAGGTTTTCTGTCTCCGTCTCCATCCTGTTTAACTTGCTCTGACAGCTGCAGTGACTTCAGAAGATAAAAATCCCAATAAAAGGCACCGAGACCTCGCGTTGCTGGCTGGCAGCGGGCGCCGCACAACAGAGAGGACGCCGTTGTCGGTACGATCGCCGGCGTCTTGCGTCCTGGGTGATGGAGTCCACTTGTCACGCCTTCAGGCTCGCCCCCGACCTGTGCTCGCACCCCCGGGCCGCGGGGAGCTCCCTGCATCCTCAGCGGCCCCTCAAGAATAAGCTCTGCTTATTCTTGACATTGAGCACACGGCTCTGGCACCCCAGCCGAAGGGCAGTTCCCAGCCGGGAGGGCCAGGCTGGCCTGGGGAAGTGAGAGGGGCTTCCTGGGGACCGGCCTCTGCTTGGGCCTGACAGTGGAGGGAGACCCTCGGCCGAGCAGCCTGCTTTCTGGAAGCTTCTCCCACTTCCCAGGCACTGCTCCCAAGGAGTGACCCTGGCATTGGCACCTGGCCTGCCTGGACCTGCCACCTCCCTCGGGCCAGGCCCCCAGCCCTCCGTCCAGGGCTCGCTTTTCTGCAGGGAGCTACAGGATGGTCAGCAGATCTGAAAGCTTCTCATTTATTTCACCCGCTGAGAACGGGGTGCTATTAACACCCCCACTTTGCAGGTAGGAGGCAGACACAGCTGCCAGGTCGCCAAGGAGCGTGGCGGTTTCAGGCTCTGGATCAGGGCCCTGCCCCATCCGGCCTCACCGCCCAAGTAGGTGCCCCCCAAGTGACCACCAAGTAACAGAGACCCCGGGGCCCCTGGCTCGATGTCAGAGGCTTCTCCCCAAAACGGTCTCTCCGGGGCCGCTGTCTCCCCTGTAGCCTGTCGGGTGCTCACCAGCCTCTAACCCAGCGGTTCTCAACCTGTGGGTCGCGACCCCTTTGGCGGTCGAACGACCCTTTCACAGGGGTGGCCTAAGCCCATCCTGCATATCGGATATTTACATGACAATTCATAACAGTAGCAACATGACAGTTATGAAATAGCAACAAAAATCATTTTATGGTTGGGTCACCACATGAGGAACCGTATTTAAAGGGCCAGAAGGTTGAGAACCACTGGGAGCCTTTAAACCACAAACTCGTCACGAGCGGGAATGGGAGTGGCCTGAGACTGAGGCTTGCATGTCAGGGCACAGGCGATGCTGCTGTAACATGGTGACCCCAAAACACAGCAGCTCATCCGAGGTTGGTTTCTCCTAAGCAGAGAGGCTGGCCGGCTGCCTTCCACCTCCAGGGCCCGGGGGCTGGTCCAGCTCTGGCCACTGCCATCAGGCCCTTGTCCACACCGTGGGGTGTGGGAGGGCTTGGTCCACCAATCATAGGGCATCCCCATCGGGAAGTTGCACACACCCTTGTACTAACATCCCATTGGTCCAAATGTGATCACATGGTCACACCTACTGCAAGGGAGGCTGGGAAGTGTAGTCTGTAACAGGTGGCCCCAGGCCAAGATAAACATGTAGGGTTTCCAGACCTGGACGGTGTTGACAGTGGGCTGGCACTTCTCTGTGGCGGGCTGTCCTGTGAATTGCAGGGTGTTGGGCAGCATCCTCTACCCGCTGATGGCCAAGAGCAGCCCCCACCCTCAGACATTGCCAGGCGTCCCCGGGGGCAGATCTCCCAGCTGAGAGCCACTAGCCCCATCGAGGGTCCCCAGCCCCCGTGGCCACAGCGCCCGGGAGGAGGAGGCTGGTGGGCCGGGGAGCCGTGGAGTGCGGCCGCCAGGGCAGGATTCCCATGTGGACCGTACCAGCTGCTTGCTGATGGCAGCTAATGAAGGGAGGGGAGGAGCCGTGTGGCTGTGGGGGTTGAATCAAACATGGCCTCCCTGTGTTGAAACTGCTCCCAGAGGCCTTATTTGGAAATCGGGTCTTTGCGGATGTCGTCAGGGCCAGTGAGGTCATGCCCGAGCCGGGGGGCCCTCATCCATGGCTGGTGTCCTTACAGGAAGAGGAAGAGACAGACCCACGGGGAAGCTGTCGCTAGGTGTGGGGGTCAGTGGGATGGTGAGACGGGCCAGGGGGACACGTCCAGCCACAAGTCAGCACAGCTGAGCCGGTGGCCCAGACAGAGCCTGGCCTGGCGCTGGGCAGCAAACAGCAGTCCTTCCCGCTGGCCACAGCCCAGCCCAGCCACGGTGCTGCAGGGGTCCTCTCAGGCCTTCAGGGTCCTCCTCTAGCAAATGGGTCAGATCAAGGCCTCCCTAAGTGAGCGCTGCTGAGCGTGTGCGCACCCCGGACAGCCAAGCACGCACGTGACAAATACCGAGGACGTGCACAGTGGCTGCTGCTCCCCCAACGTGCAGCCCCCAGGGTCTCCCCGTAGCTGTCTTCCTCCTGCCCCTGAACCCCCGGGTCTTATCCTAATCCGATGCCTATACCCTTCCGTGCTCTGCCCCATCTGAGCCTCAGTTTACCGGCTCTGAGAGAGTGGCATGGCTTTGATCTTCTCTAGGCCCTCCCAGCTCTAAAAATTCTAATTAGGTAGGATCCTGCTCAGGGAGCTGGAATTAGGAGCCATTGTTATGCAAGAGCACAGGCGTACAAAGACACTTTAAAAAAACGCAGCAGAACAAAAGAATAAGTGGATGGCATCAGACTCGGGTATTGTACTTCGAGAAACTATTTTAAAACCAATGCTTTCCACTGCAGTGTGAGCAGGAATTGCCCTGGGAAGCCAAGTTTGACTTTCACAAAAGGTTTGTATCGACAGGACATGTTATCATTCAATTTCTAGGAAAGAGGAGTAATTAGATGCCTCGTTCCAGATATTGTTTCAATTGCAGCAGAAAAAAATACCTCTATGTGCCCGTGAGGAAGCCAGTGCCGCCTCTTCCCACCGGGGAGGCGCCCTCCCGGTTCCGAGCCGCCCCGCAGCAGCCCGCACGCCCGCGCGCCCGCCCACGGCGCAGCCCAGCCTCTGCTCTGGGCGGAGTGAAGGCCGGGCTCCTGAAGGTGCAGAGCAGGTGCATTGGGGAAATTAAACCTTCAGCACCGGCTCTGGTTGCAAGGCGAGCTGATGTCCAGGAGGGGGCGACATCCGATGGTCCCGCCCCTCCACGCTGGTCCCAGTGCTGGAAGCTGGGCGAGGACTGAGAAGGGACTGGGTCCCACACTGCAGACAGGGCCGCCGTCCTCATCCCCACTGATTCTCCCCCGGCTTCCACCGGCCGCCCCGGGGAGCCGCCCCAGAGGGATCTTTCCAGGTGGAGCTGTGAGCACCCTCCCCGCTGCCTCGCCCGCGGAGGACGTCCTAGCTCGCACCCAGCGCTGGCCTGGCCTGGTTTGGTGCTCACACCTCTCCCCCTCCTGGTCTTCCGTGCTCTGTTCCAGGAATTCCGTCGGCGCTGCTCTTTGCTAATGCCCCACGCCTTCCACCTGCACACCTGCCTGGGTGGGGCCCTTCCACCATGACCTCACAGCCCACTCTTCCTCATCTGTCAAGATCAGCACTGCTGCCTCCTCCAGGAAGCCCTCCGGGCTCCTCCAGGTGTCTGACAAGGCTCTATCTTGTGGGGAGGGGTGCTCACTGTCTCACTCTCCTGGTGCCTCTCCAGGGCAGGGACCCAGGCACTTCACCTGCACCCCAGGCCCCACCCTGGGGGAGTCCTTCAGGGTGACCGATGGATGGACAAGCAAGGGGCACAGAGGGAAAGACCACCTCTGTCTGAGTCAACAGCCTCTGTCTACCTGCAAGGGCTGACCTCCGGTGTCTCCAGAGCTGCACTGCCCAGCCCCTCCAGGCCCAGGCGGGCCAGCCCCTCCAGGCCCAGGCGGGCCGGGCTCCCGCCATGGCCAACCCTCCCCCGGGATCCTTTCATCCTCCCCGGCACTGTCTCCCTCCCCCTTGAACCCCTCTGCACGCCTGCTTCCTGACCCCACAGTAACCCAGGCCAGCAGATCGACGAGCTGGATCTAGCGGCCAGACAGGCAGGCTTCGTGGATTCATGGGGCCGCCCCACACTGCCCCCCCAACCATGGACGTGCGCCAGGGGCCTGATGGTGACCTTCAGTGTAGCAAGGCCTGCTCCCCGGCTCCTCGGGGGTCAGGTGAGATGAGGGTCAGCCGCCTGGGGCCCCCTCCGGCCTTGAGACGGCTCCCGCGGCTTTTCCTTGTCTCCTCGCTGTAATTGCCCATCCTGCTGGGAACGCTCTGGCTAGAGGACTTTCCGAGTGACCGCCTGCTCACCCGTGCGTCCTGGCTGCAGCCCACGCAGCTTAAGGGACAGCAGCAGAGGCACTGGGCTCTGTAGGAGGGAGGCCTGCATCGCCAGGGGCCGGCCACGGGAGTGAGGATTGGGGTGCTGTCTCCCCATCTGGGCACCACTCACTGGAGCATTTCGGCTTCCAGCCTGGCCTTTGGGCCACCCGGCCGGGAGCCACAGGCAGCCTCCCCCTCCCCCCGCCATGCTCAGCCCCTGCCATGCACCCGCCCACAGGCAGGACCCTCCAACGGCTGGACCGCGCGCCCGCCTCTCAGCTCCCAAGGGGCCCGTGGGTCAAGGGCAGCTCAGTCTGCTTTGCTGTCCCCTCCCCTCCCAGGCACCAGTCATTCCCAGCCAGTATCTGCTTGGATCCGGCCAAGGGCAGGTGCTCAGGTGGGGTCTGCAGGGGTGGGGAGTGGGGACTGAGCGCCGCCAGGGGCAGCCTTAGAGGGAGGCCCAGCGGGGCACCTCCCTGCGGCCTCTGACCTCGTGCCCCCGCCCGCGCTGTCTGTCCCTGCGCAGAGGCATGGGTGGGCGAGTTCTGGTGCCAGCTGTGAGAGGGCAGAGCCCCGCCCGCCTGGTGTGAGAAGCCAGGAGGTCAGGGGGAGGTCAGAACAGGACTGGGTGGTGCCGCAGTGACCCCTTAAATAGCGCCCGGGCAGGAGGGGCGCGGCTGCCCACACCCGAAGGCCAGGGCTGCCGGGCTGCCGTGCTGGGCGGAGAGGGGACACGGCGGGCGGACCAGCGCAGGGTGATGGGTTGGCCGGGGTCTGTTCGACCTCCGCTGGGAGGTTCCGGAGCGAGGCAGCGGGCCGCGTGCGCTGTGCTGCGAGGTGAGGCCTCGGGAGCCCTGCCCCTGCCTAATTAAGCCATTAGGAGTGGGTCTCCATGGAAACCACTTACCCGGTGCTCACGCCAATGAATATTTATTCAATTAGCAGGAGGCACGGGTGCAGGGAAGCCTGGCTTCCCAGGTGCCTGCTGTGGGGGTCCTGGGGGCGCGGGCACTGTTTCACCTGCACGGCCTGGTGTTCCCGGTCCCGGCGAGGCGGTTCCGTCACCGGTCACGGAAGACACGGGGGCTCAGAGCCGCCCAGCCTCCCCTCAGCAGAGACAGCGTGAACCCGGGTGACCTTAGGCCGTCCCCGGAACCGCCCGTGCCCTGGACGGTCGCCTGTGACTGGGTCTCACCGTGATGCCGTGTCCGCCCGTCCTGCTGCTGTAACGAGACCTGGCTGGCGGGCTGCCCTCCACCTGCTTCCTCCTCGCGGCGCTGGAGGCTGGGAGTCGGGGAGGGGGAGATCGGGGGTCAGCGTGGGGGGCCCTGTCCCGGGGGGACCCTCGTCCTGCTTCAGAGCTGGAGTCCTCACGGAGGCAGGGGTGCAGGGCTCTGTGAGGTCCCTGTGTCAGGGCACTAATCCCATTTGTGGGGACTGCACCCCCAAGACCGAAGCGCCTGGAAGGCCTCCCCTCCGAGCACCTGGCAGGAAATCGCACCGCCACAGGCATTTCTCTTGTAAGTCCAAGGCCGTTTAAAACCTATTTATTACCGTGATGGGGCGACATTGGCCCACAGGCACATCCGGTGTCAGGGGGGTCGTTTCTGCTACAAGATCTGTATATGGCACCGCGTGCCCACCACCCAGTCGCATCCTCTCCGTCACCAGATATTGGGACCCCCTCCCCCACCCCCTCCCGCCGGCAGCCCCCCCCCCCCGACACTGTGTGTGTTCACGGTCCAGTTTCCATCCCACGTGGCGAGGTCGTGTGGCTCTTAGCGTTCTGTCTGACGCGTGTCGCACACACTGCTCTCAGGCCCATCGTGTTTGGCGTGTGGCGTGTCACCCTCGCCGCAGGTGTCTTCCACCGAGGATGCTTACATCCCTTAGTGGGAATTCCCTCTGATGGGCTCATTTTTCCATATGACTTTTGTGGTTTTGTTTCTCAACTTTTGAAAGTTCTTTGTAGACCAGAGACCTTTTATCTATGAGGTGAATTCCAAATGTTTCTGTCTGGCTTGTCTTTTAATGTTGCTTTTTTCCATGCAGAAGGCCTGGGGAGGGCTTGTTGGTCCGTTTGCCTTTCAGAGGGATGATCAGCATTTCCCTCACTGGGTCTGCGCTTTCCTCCGGGGGGGAAGGCGTCCCTGGACTTGGGGAGCTCCTCGCGCTGCACGGGTTAAACTTCCTACGTCCCGGCCGCGGGTCCCGTGGGTCTGTGGCGCACGAGGTGAGACTGATCTAATTTCACCCACTGGCCGCGGCCGGGTGTGCGGGAAGGTCCCCGGTGTGTGTGTGGGGGGGGGGGGGCACCGCCCCGGCGCGGGCGGGACTGAGCGGCAGGGCTGCGGGCTCCTGCCTGGCCCTGGGCCGCGGTGCCGGGTCATCGCGTGTGTCCATGGAGGTCCACGCAGCACGTCCGTGTCTGCTGAGGCTGGCGCCCACCCCCGGGGCATTGGCCTAGCTATTCTTGGGTGTTTATTTTTCCATCCGAACTTCAGTGTCAACGCTCGCTCCATAAAAAACGTTGGCTGGAATTTTTATAGGATCCCGTTAAGTTTTGCCCTGAGCGAGGGAGCCGGCGCTGCTGATGCTGGAAGGCCCTGGCCGGCTATTTCGGGTCTTGTGTCTCTCGGGTGGTTTATGGTTTCTTTCGCACGGGCCGGCCGCGAGGCTCCTGTTAACTCTCCGGCTGCAGGTTGGAGAGCTGGGGTTCGCTGTGCGCTGCTCTCCCCGGCCCCCCAGGTCCCCTCCCCCCTCCCTGACCTCTGTGGCCACCGCAGGGGCCCCTTGCCCTCCAGCTTCTCATGGAGTTTGCAGGGAGCCCCAGAGAGAAGAGGATGGGGAGAGGGGGTGCACTCTCCGGCTTGCGGCCAGCATCCCCTCGGGGTGGGGGTGGGGTGGGGTGGGGCTGGGATGGGGTGAGGGTGGGGGTGGAGTGGGGGTGGGGGTGCATGTCCCTGTGAGGCTGCAGCTTCTCCGTGACCACCCATCTCTCAGGGACATCCCAGCCTCCGGAGAAGAGCCCAGGCCGCAGCGCCTGGAGGCCGGAGACCCAGAGCGGGACGCAGCGAGCCCACGGGACGCCGAGAGGTGGTAGCGGCTGCTGCGGCTGCTGGGTGGGTGCTCCCTGGTGCAGCCGCCACAGGAGACAGCACAGTTAGCCCTCGGGGGACTGAGCCTGGGGGCGGCCGTGTGACCCGAGGCCCGGTGCCGCGTGGTTGAGACGTAGCTCTGAGAAGGTCCTTCTGCCAAGTTCACGGTGGGCTGGGGTCGCCTGCACCTGCAGGGCGGGCAGACCTGGGGGCCTCCTGCCAGGGGCTGCGCTCTGCTCCTCAAAGCTCAGGATGACCTGAGCGGCGGGCCCGGCGCCTGCAGCCTGCAGCTCCTGAGCCATGGCTGGGTGAGCGGTTCCCTCCGCGCCTGCTTCATGCACGGGGCCTGCGTGGGGCCAGGGCCTGCGTGGGGCCCACATAGAATGTGGTTACGTGTAGCACCCCACCCCCTGGGCAGGTCGGACCCCCCTCCCTGGAGCACCTGGGGCTGCGGTGCGGCTGCTCCCGAGAGCCCTGCGCTCCAGACTCCGAGCTGCAGCCACTGTCTGCAGAGGCCTCCCCAGAGGCCCATGAGCTGCCGTGAGCTGCCCGGTTCCTGCCGCACATGACACGTTGGGAGCTTTTAGGAAGAGCAAGCACCTCCTCTTAAAATGTCATTGTCTCTATTCTCTTCAGGGAAGGAATTGGGTGCAGAGAGCCCGTGGGGAGAAGCTCGTCAGCGCGGAGCCTGGAGCTGGATGCTGGGAGCGAGTTGGGGGGCAGCAATCCCGGCTGGCTCTGGTTTGGGCTGCATCTCCACGGTCCCCGACTTGAACCCGTGCACGCACCTGGAGCGCGGGCACCGCGGGGGGCGGGGGGGCACGGGTGCTTGACCGCAGCTTCAGGCTTGTCTTCCCAGGACGCTGTCTGCTGGCCAGCCGGCTCCGGCCCTGAGGCGGGCCTGCTCCCAGAGCTCCTGGCCACTCGGGAGCCCACCCTCCACCCCAGAGCGTGGCCTCCTCTTGGCTCAGGGGCCCTGCGCAGGGACACCCCCAGGAGGGCAGGGGCCCCCCGGTGGGCAGGGCGCCTCCTTCACGGAACACGGCTGAGCACCTGCGGGTGCCATGCAGGCGAGCTGTCAGCCCTGAGCCGTGCAAGCACGGAATTCAGTCCACGCAGTCAGCGTCCCCACCCTGGACCTCGAAAACCCGGGTGATCCATTTTCCAGTGCCTTCCGTGGGCTATTATTTCCTTCTCCTTCGAAATCAGTTTCACTGACGGCAAAGCTGTAGATTAGGTCACATAGCTAGTGAATGCAGGGGGTGGGCCCCAGCGATGGAACTCCTGCAGGTGAGCAGGGCGGTGCCGAAGAGCTAGGGAGCCATAGGCGGCTCTGTGGGCCCGGGAGAGAGCAGGGCCCAGGCTCTCCCCATCAATCCCTGGCGCAAACGTGGCCCCTAAATGCCGGGGTCCAACCCCAGCAGGTCCAGGGGTCCCCAAAGGCGTAGACGGAGTCGGCGAAGAAGGAATGACACGGAGACAGCGTTCAGTTGATCAGCAGCCTAGCCAGGATCTCCAGCCAGGATCTCCAGCCAAGTTCTGGTCTGGATCTCCAGAAAGGTTCTGCTGTTTATTGTCTTGTTACATCCGTATTTATCCCAGTTGATTTTAATCCTGTCAATTTCTATTACAAAGGTTAGGGCGTTTCTTATCTCCATTCCAGGGAGTAAAGATTATGTAGCTTAAGCATGATTGTTTGTAGTGATTAACTACCCGCCTGGCACTTAGTTAAGGAGTTTCATCCCCTCCCTAACTTCAGGGGAAAATCCCTACCTGGGGAAACAACCTTTCTCAGAGAGGTGACCTTGGTTAAAACACATAGTGCCAAGAAGGGGAGCAAACATATTAAGAACAGTATGCTATATACGCCAGGTCCCTTGAAACATATGCTGTGCAGATGTTTCTTTCCTGCAGCGACTGTGTCAAGCAGCAAGGATGGACCGGCTTCCGGCACCTAAACGCGGTGAGTGCCCGAGCACACGTGTGTGAGCAGATGAGCTCGCGTGGGTGAAGGAGGAGGCGACGCCGAGCGGGTCACGCTCCCGCCCAAGGGAGGAGGCCGGCTGTGCGGGTCAGAGGCACCAGCTGAGGCCTGGAGGTGCCGGAGCGTCCGCAGCAGGTGGGGCCCCTCACAGGCTGTGATACGGGTCAGAGGGACGAGACGCACGCGACGGGTGGGGACCCTGCCCTCGCTCAGGTCGCTCACCCAGTGAGTGGACTGGGCGGGGTCACAGCGCCCGGAAGAGCTCCGGCGGCCAATCCCGCGTGAGATGGCGGGGCTCCGGCAGGCAGGCCGCCACCCCCCCGGGGAGCCTCAGGACCGCACCTCTCGTGTCCTGACACCTCTGCACCTTGGAGAAGAGAAGCAGCCGCGGGGCTGGTGCTGTGAGCTCAGCGCACCTGCTCCCCTGGCTGCGCCGGCCTCTGCCCCGCGGGGTGGGTGTGCGCAGGGCGGGTGCTCCGAGGCTGGGACGAGGCGCTTCCTCTCCCGCCCCCAGGAGCCGGGCGGGTGGGCTGGGGGGGGGGGCTGCGCCCACCTGTGCTGGTCAGACTCCACCCTCCCCACCTCCCCACACCCGCTCGGGCAGGCCAGCAGGGCTGGGCCCGGGGGACAGTTCACAGACACGTCCACCTTGAGCCGGTGGTGGTGTCCGGACGGGCCTCACGTCCCGGAGGCAGGACAGCGGGACCCTTAGGCCTGTGGCCCTTCAACTGGGCAGCCTGAGCGTGAAGCCTGCCTGCCCCCCGTGGGGACTGCTCAGCCACTCGGTGCCTCGGTTTCCCCTCTCTGCCTATCTCCCGATGAGCCGTGAAGGGGTCGTGTAGGGACTGTGGTGCCCACCCCACTCGGCTCCTTTTTGTCACCATCACCCTTCCTGAGGGCCTGGGGGTGGCGAGTGAGGGTGAGGGCATGCGGGTGGGCTCCAGGATGTGCCCACAGAGGCTCGGCCCGCCTGGCACACAGCCCTGTCTCCCAGGTGCCGGGCAGGGACAGCAGCTAGGCCGCCTTTATGATGGGGGTGTTGGGGGATGTGCTGACCCCCGCCCCCCTCCCCCCCAGCCAGGCTGTGGTCGTGGACCTGGGAGAAGACGGGGTCAGGCCACTCCACCCCCGCCCTGAGTGGCGCAGCCCAACGCCCTCAGGCCTGTGCTCCGGCTTCCTCCCTGCTCCCTGGTCAGCAGCCGTGAGCGCAGGCGTGAGGGCGACGAGTCCTCTGGCGGCGTCCACCCGAGATGCCGGGGCCGCCCGCCGTGGTCAGATGCCTCTTGGCTTTTGCTGAGGTGCTGGCTGCAGGGACTCGCTCTCCGCTCGCTCTGTACAAGTAAATTGTTACCTAGACTCCTCCCGCGGGCCTGCCCAAGGGCGCCGTGGGCGCAGCCAGCGGGGCTCGGGCGGGCGTGGGCATCGGGCTGTGTCTTGCTTGGGACGTCTGGCAGCACCTCGGTGGAAACGAAGGTTCCCCACATCGTCCCGAGTCAGGGGACCCCCTGCTCAGAGGCCCAGGAAGACGAGCCCGAGGCCGCGAGGGGATCTGGCGCTGTCTCTCTGCTCCCGCCAGGACCCACCACATGGTCTCTCCCACTCCATCCCCAGGAGCCCAGGCTCAGGGAGTGCCTGTCCTCAGACTCACTGTCCCTGTTCCTCCCTCCTCCCCGTCCCCACCAGCCCAGCCTGAGGGAGGTGCCCAGGCTCCTGGAGCGCAAGGGAGGCCGTTTCCTTGGCAACGGGTCCTGCGCCTCCCTGGGCAGGGCCGGTGTCAGCCAGGAGCATCCTCCCGAGACCCCCTCTGGGGCCGTGGGCGGAATTTCTAGCTCGAGAACGAGTCTCTAAAAGCCCCCGTGAGGCTGCGTGGAGCCTCCTGAAATAACTGCCGTCAAGCAATTACCCCTCGGGAAGGCGTCTGGAGGTGTCGAGGTGGGACTCACACTTTTCCTGATAAAAGCTCGTCCTTTGTGCTGGGGAGCCTGCGGCGGCGGCTCAGGCTCAGCCGCATCGGGACTGCTCCATCCCTGCGCCCCGCACGGTGGTGGCCCCTGCCCCCAGCCCGCTCCCCTCCTTCTCTCCGGGGGTCAGGGCACCTGGGGAGGACGGGAGAGCGGAGGAGGGAGTCAGCGCATCAGGTTCCCAGCGGAGGGAAGGGCAGGTTTGCAAAGTGCGCACTTTCCCACCTGCTTCCCAGGCCAGGCCTGCTGGCAGGGCGGCCCCTCGCTCTCGGCTCTCGCCCCTGGCCAGGCGCCATCCGTAGGCAGGGGCAGCCGGGGCATTGCTGGGGGAGGCACGAGAAATACAAGCTTTCTGATGTCACCGCCCCCTGGGCCAGGGACATGTGGACACACTTCCCACCACCCTCAGCGCCGCCCCGTCTGCCTCTGTGGTGACGTGAGGGTCTGAAATGGATCCGGGCAGCCCTGCCCCCGGCAGTGCCAGCTGCAGACACTGGCCATGGCGACACGCTGCGGACAGTAGGGACAGGGTCGGGCACAGACTCCCTGGGCACCGCAGTGGTGCTGGCCGGCCCGGGCCTGGCTTGGGCCGCAGGGGTGTGGGTGGGATGCTGGCATGTGCGCTCTGGTCCTCGGCCTGGGGGACGGCGCAGGCTTCTGCTGTCTGTCTCTCTGGGATCGCCCCGTGTCCACCGCAGGATGGACACACTGCTCCCGGGACGAGGGACGCAGAGCAGAGCTGAGTGGCAGCCGCGCCCAGGCCAGCAGTAGGTTCATGAGCAAGAAACACACACTTTGTCGTCAGCAGCTGGGTCAGTCTGTTACACGGCATATTGTGGCGAGCTCGCTGATGCACGCTGACATTTGTTTGGGGCCTTTACATCCAGCCAGGGTTGGCTGGGTGGCGGAGGGCACCCCGGACGGACGAGGGGGAGGTGTGTCCTGGGCCTGAATGCAGGGCTCGCCCACTCTGCTCCACTCCGTGCACCTTCGATCCTGGGTGCCCAGTGGCGGGGGCATCCTCCATGTCAGCCCAGCAAGGGTGGGAGAGGCATCCAGACTTGGAGAGTCCTTCCCCAGCCACACCCCCACCCACTCAGAGCCATCTGTTCCCTAAAGACTTTAGGACGGCTCGGCTCCCCAGTCTCCCCGTGAGGAGTGTGGGCTGCACCCCAGGTGACCCTGGATTCTCAACTCAGCCCCCACCTGCTTTTCCATCCTATCATCTCCCCCAGTGCTCCATCCCCCTCTCCCCTGGTCCTCCACCCCTCCTCCTCCCTGGTGCTCCATCCCTCCTCTCTGGTCCTCCATCCCTCCTCCTCCCTGGTCCTCCATCCCGCCTCCTCCCTGGTCCTCCATCCCTCCTCCTCCCTGGTCCTCCACCCCTCCTCCTCCCTGGTCCTCCATCCCTCCTCCTCCCTGGTCCTCCATCCCGCCTCCTCTCTGGTCCTCCATCCCTCCTCCTCCCTGGTCCTCCATCCCGCCTCCTCCCTGGTCCTCCATCCCTCCTCCTCCCTGGTGCTCCATCCCTCCTCCTCCCTGGTCCTCCATCCCGCCTCCTCCCTGGTCCTCCATCCCTCCTCCTCCCTGGTCCTCCATCCCTCCTCCTCCCTGGTCCTCCATCCCGCCTCCTCCCTGGTCCTCCATCCCTCCTCCTCCCTGGTGCTCCATCCCTCCTCCTCCCTGGTCCTCCATCCCGCCTCCTCCCTGGTCCTCCATCCCTCCTCCTCCCTGGTCCTCCATCCCTCCTCCTCCCTGGTCCTCCATCCCGCCTCCTCCCTGGTCCTCCATCCCTCCTCCTCCCTGGTGCTCCATCCCTCCTCCTCCCTGGTCCTCCATCCCGCCTCCTCTCCGGTCCTCCATCCCTCCTCCCTGGTCCTCCATCCCTCCTCCTCCCTGGTCCTCCATCCCTCCTCCCTGGTCCTCCATCCCTCCTCCTCCCTGGTCCTCCATCCCTCCTCCTCCCCGGTCCTCCATCCCTCCTCCTCCCTGGTGCTCCACCCCTCCTCCTCCCCGGTCCTCCATCCCTCCTCCTCCCTGGTCCTCCATCCCTCCTCCTCCCTGGTCCTCCATCCCTCCTCCTCCCTGGTCCTCCATCCCTCCTCCCTGGTCCTCCATCCCTCCTCCTCCCTGGTCCTCCATCCCTCCTCCCTGGTCCTCTATCCCTCCTCCTCCCCGGTCCTCCATCCCTCCTCCTCCCCGGTCCTCCATCCCTCCTCCTCCCCGGTCCTCCATCCCTCCTGCTCCCTGGTCCTCCATCCCTCCTCCTCCCTGGTCCTCCATCCCTCCTCCTCCCTGGTCCTCCATCCCTCCTCCTCCCCGGTGCTCCATCCCTCCTGCTCACCTGGTTCTCCATCCCTCCTCCTCCCCAGTCCTCCATCCCTCCTCCTCCCCAGTCCTCCATCCCTCCTCCTCCCCGGTCCTCCATCCCTCCTCCTCCCTGGTCCTCCATCCCTCCTCCTCCCCGGTCCTCCATCCCTCCTCCTCCCCGGTCCTCCATCCCTCCTCTCTGGTCCTCCATCCCTCCTCCTCCCTGGTCCTCCATCCCGCCTCCTCCCTGGTCCTCCATCCCTCCTCTCTGGTCCTCCATCCCTCCTCCTCCCTGGTCCTCCATCCCTCCTCCTCCCCGGTCCTCCATCCCTCCTCCTCCCTGGTCCTCCATCCCTCCTCCTCCCTGGTCCTCCATCCCTCCTCCTCCCTGGTCCTCCATCCCTCCTCCTCCCTGGTCCTCCATCCCTCCTCCTCCCTGGTCCTCCATCCCTCCTCCTCCCCGGTCCTCCATCCCTCCTCCTCCCTGGTCCTCCATCCCTCCTCCTCCCCGGTCCTCCATCCCTCCTCCTCCCCGGTCCTCCATCCCTCCTCTCTGGTCCTCCATCCCTCCTCCTCCCCGGTCCTCCATCCCTCCTCCTCCCCGGTCCTCCATCCCTCCTCTCTGGTCCTCCATCCTTCCTCCTCCCTGGTCCTCCATCCCTCCTCTCTGGTCCTCCATCCCTCCTCCTCCCTGGTCCTCCATCCCTCCTCTCTGGTCCTCCATCCCTCCTCCTCCCTGGTCCTCCATCCCGCCTCCTCCCTGGTCCTCCATCCCTCCTCCTCCCTGGTCCTCCATCCCGCCTCCTCCCTGGTCCTCCATCCCTCCTCCTCCCTGGTCCTCCATCCCTCCTCCTCCCTGGTCCTCCATCCCTCCTCCTCCCTGGTCCTCCATCCCGCCTCCTCCCTGGTCCTCCATCCCTCCTCCTCCCTGGTCCTCCACCCCTCCTCCTCCCTGGTCCTCCATCCCTCCTCCTCCCTGGTCCTCCATCCCGCCTCCTCTCTGGTCCTCCATCCCTCCTCCTCCCTGGTCCTCCATCCCGCCTCCTCCCTGGTCCTCCATCCCTCCTCCTCCCTGGTGCTCCATCCCTCCTCCTCCCTGGTCCTCCATCCCTCCTCCTCCCCGGTCCTCCATCCCTCCTCCCTGGTCCTCCATCCCTCCTCCTCCCTGGTCCTCCATCCCTCCTCCCTGGTGCTCCACCCCTCCTCCTCCCTGGTCCTCCATCCCTCCTCCTCCCCGGTCCTCCATCCCTCCTCCTCCCCGGTCCTCCATCCCTCCTCCTCCCTGGTCCTCCATCCCTCCTCCTCCCTGGTCCTCCATCCCTCCTGCTCCCTGGTCCTCCATCCCTCCTCCTCCCTGGTCCTCCATCCCTCCTCCTCCCCGGTCCTCCATCCCTCCTCCTCCCCGGTCCTCCATCCCTCCTCCTCCCCGGTCCTCCATCCCTCCTCCTCCCCGGTGCTCCATCCCTCCTCCTCCCCGGTCCTCCATCCCTCCTCCTCCCTGGTCCTCCATCCCTCCTCCTCCCTGGTCCTCCATCCCTCCTCCTCCCTGGTCCTCCATCCCTCCTCCTCCCCGGTGCTCCATCCCTCCTGCTCACCTGGTTCTCCATCCCTCCTCCTCCCCGGTCCTCCATCCCTCCTCCTCCCTGGTCCTCCATCCCTCCTCCTCCCCGGTCCTCCATCCCTCCTCCTCCCCGGTCCTCCATCCCTCCTCCTCCCTGGTCCTCCATCCCTCCTCCTCCCTGGTCCTCCATCCCTCCTGCTCCCTGGTCCTCCATCCCTCCTCCTCCCTGGTCCTCCATCCCTCCTCCTCCCCGGTCCTCCATCCCTCCTCCTCCCCGGTCCTCCATCCCTCCTCCTCCCTGGTCCTCCATCCCTCCTCCTCCCCGGTCCTCCATCCCTCCTCCTCCCCGGTGCTCCATCCCTCCTCCTCCCCGGTCCTCCATCCCTCCTCCTCCCTGGTCCTCCATCCCTCCTCCTCCCTGGTCCTCCATCCCTCCTCCTCCCTGGTCCTCCATCCCTCCTCCTCCCCGGTGCTCCATCCCTCCTGCTCACCTGGTTCTCCATCCCTCCTCCTCCCCAGTCCTCCATCCCTCCTCCTCCCCAGTCCTCCATCCCTCCTCCTCCCCGGTCCTCCATCCCTCCTCCTCCCTGGTCCTCCATCCCTCCTCCTCCCCGGTCCTCCATCCCTCCTCCTCCCTGGTGCTCCATCCCTCCTGCTCACCTGGTTCTCCATCCAGCCCCCACCTGACTCTTCACCCAGCCCCGCCTCTGGGTTTGCCTATGCGGTCCCTCCACCTGGGCCCTCCCTCCCCACGCCCCACGTCCTCAGAGCCGTGTTCACCGGCCACTCCTGTCAGGTGGGTGTCAACTGCCCACAGTGGCCTACCTCTCCAATGGGCTGCATCCCCCTCTATTCAAAGACCCCGAGCCCCTTCTGCTCTGGCAGAATCAGGTGCTGGTCCCTGTGTCTGTCCGTCCGAGTGCCCGGCAGCACAGGGCTGCCAGACACCAGGGCACCGGAAGCCTTGGACTTGCTGTGAACGGACACTGTACATGGCGTCCACTGAACCGGGACGGTTCCAGCACATTCTGATTTTACCTCTTAGAGAAAAAACAAACCCAAGATTCTAGCTCACAAGTGTGCGTTCCTTGCTCCCGCCTTCAAATTCACTCCCCCACCCCCGCCCCCCTCAGATGCGCTGCACCCCGCACCGCCGGCCTGGCCCTGTGTTAGCGGGTCTGTCCGCGTGCGTCGTCCTGTTCCCGGATCACAGAAAAACACAGAAATACAGCAGATGCCAACACCACTGAACAGGGCTGGGAAGGGGAGTCCTCCGAGGACCCCAAAGCCTGCAGCACGAAGATCTGAACTTCTCCGGGCGACCCTGGAAGATGGGGCGACCAGCTCTGGCATTCCTTTTGAGGAGACCTGCAGAGCTCACTACACATGCAGAGTCCCAGGCCCGCCCCCCCCCCGCCCCCTTCTGAACCAGGGGCCTGAGGGTGTCTGTGCTGGGGATCGTGGCGGCCCTGGCGGGTGGCTCCGTGGGTTGGAGCGGCGTCCCGTGCGCCGCAAGGTTGCAGCTTCCATCCGGTCAGGGCGCGTACGGGAGATCGATGCTCCTCTCACATCTGTGCTCGCTCCCCGCCCTCTCTCTAAAAGTCAATAAAAACATAACCTGGGGCGAGGATTAAACAGATAATCGTGGACCGAGGGAATCTTTTGAGCCACTGTCCGCTCTTCCCCTGCCTCCCCTTCCCTTCGCCAGGACCGGCTTCCCACAGCTCCAAAGAGCAATTCCATCCCTGCCCTCACCACACACACAAACACACACACACTCACACGTGCACATGCTCCCACTCACATGCTCACATACATGCAACTCACACTCACATACTCACAGGTGTGCACATTCTCATATGCATATACATGCTCACACACATCTGCACACTCTCACAGGCTCACACCCACACACACTCACAATTACCCGCACACACGTATACTCGCACACACACGTACACACTCACATGCATGTTCACACTCACATTCACATGAAATTCATGTGCATATACACTCATACGTGTGTACATACATGCATACTGGTACACACATTCACATACACATTCACTCACTCACATTCATTCATCTACCCATCCATCCACTCACCCACCCACCCATCCATCATCCATTATCCATCCATCCATCCATCCATCATCCATCATCCATCATCCATCCATCATCCATCCTCATTTAACCATCCATCCATTATCCATCCATCTGCCCATCCATCCATCCACCCACCATCCATCATCCATTATCCATCCATCATCCATCATCCATCCATCATCCATCTATCCATAAACCCATCCATCCACCCACCTACCCATCCATCAACCCATCCTTCCTTCCATCCATCATCCACCCATTTACCCATCCCTCCATTCATTCACTTATCCATCCATCCACTAAACAAATAGCTCTTGAACTTCCACTGTGGCCAGGGCTGCTCATGCTCTGAGGAAAGGGGAGGAGCCAGCCTGACAGGCCCCGCCCCCTGGAGCTGACTTTGGGGTGGGGGTGGGGCAGGCAGTGACCTGAAGAGGAGCAGGTGTCGAGGAGGGTGTTCTGGTGGCTGGTGTCTCTGTTCCTATCCTTTCTTACCGGAGCGAAAAGCGCCCGGACGCCGTGGGCCTGTGCCTGTGCCTGTGCCTGTGCCTGTGCCTGTGCCTGTGCCTGTGCCTGTGCCTGTGCAGAAGGTGCCTGGCTGTCCATGGGGCCCAGGGCCAGCCCGGGACCAGCACATGGGCAGCACCCACCTGCCAGCACCGTGGCCCCCTGGGAAGACAACGATTTCCACCCCAGTGCTTCCCTGACCTCATTCTCCTAATTCTGCTCTCAAATGTCAAACCGCCTGAGGTGGGCTCCTGGCTGGACATGTGACAGGGCTGCTGGGCAGCATTTGGGGAGACGCTAACCCATGCCCCCTCCCTGAGGGTGCAGAACCCCGCAGCCAGGGGGAAGGAGAGATCGGGAAGCTTTCCTGGCTGCCCCCAGAGGAGCCAGCTCTGGGGCCTGGCAGACCCACCACCTCCCCCCTGGGACCCCGCATGCTCCTCGCCCAGCCTCGGGCGCGCCCTGTAAAACGGGCTGGGCCACCACCGGCCCCACAGCGAGTTCTCAGCCAGCAGGCCTCACCCTGAGGCCGCTGCTGCCCGTCGGGACCTCAAGTCCTGCCAGCGGGCGCCTGGGCCTCCCTGTGCTCCCGCTCACGTTGTGTGGCCGAGCCCTGGATGGAAGGGGAGCCCATTCAAATGTGACCTCCCTGGGGGCCTGGCGGTGGAGGGAAATGGAGGCCCCTCCTACCCAGCCTACAGTGCGCTCAGCAAGGAGCAGCGATGGGAGAGGGGGGGCTGGTGACCATGGAAACCGAGCCTCTGGGAGCCCCAATTCCGGGAGCTGCAGGAGCTGAGACGGGGCGGTGTGGATGGGGCAGCTACCAGGGGCGGTGGAGGGTCAGGGGACAGAAGCCCTGAGAGCACCAGGTTCCAGGGTGTGCAGGCTCCTCCCCGACCCGGCTTCCCCAAGTGAGGGTGCCCGTCCCTGGGCTGGCTCTGCTCCGGGTGCCCGCTCTGGCCTGGGCAGAGCTCTGATGTCGGCACAGGGCTGGGCCATAGTTATGGGCAGTGATGGGCGGCCGCTCAGGTCTCCCTCCAGAAGCCCCCGCACAGACAGAGCACCACCTGCAGAGCTTGCTGCTGCCTCAGCCACGCCACGTGCCTCCGGGCGGCCCTGGCAGCGACGGGCAAGGCGGGGCAAGATGCCATCTCCAGTGCTGGCACCTCTGCAGCCGCTGGTGCCCTGGAGCAGCTGTGGGCCGGCACCTGCCCCCCGGCCCCCCGCCTCTCACAGGCGCCTCCCTGGGCCCATCCTCCTCCCAGGGCTGCGGCTTGGCCTGGGCGTGGAGGGTCCCGGTGAGCAGGGCTTGTCCTCCCCTGGTGCCCGCTCCGGCCTGGGCTTGGCTCCTGGTGGAGGGACCGATGGCAGATGCCCAGGGGGCGCCCATGGCCCCTCTCCCTGGCCGTGGGCACCTTCTCCCTCCGTGTGGGGTCCTCGTGTATGAAACGGGGACCGTGATGGTCCCGCCAGTGGGGCTCCTCTGAGGGCTGAGTGAGCGAACACGTGGAAGCTTCCGGAATGATATCTGGCACGTGCTAGGCCCCACCCGTGAAGGGCTTGGTATCGTGCTTGGCACCCTGACAGTAATCGTGTCCTGGGGACCAAGTGGGGGACCCCCCCAAGGTCTGTGAGGCACAAACCCACTGGCAGCATGTGGGGCTCGGTCGGCCGGTCGGAGGGGCCGCCCTCTCCTGGGCAAGGCGGGTCTCTCTCTCTCTCTCTCTCTCTCTCTCTCTCTCTCTCTAATATGTTTTTATTGATTTGAGTCTAAAACCCAGCAGGCATGTGCTCCTGAACGGAATCAAACCCGGGACCCTCCAGTCTGCGGGCCGACGCTCTGTCCACTGAGCCGCACCGGCCAGGGCCAAGGCGGCCCCTGAGAGGCCGCGGGCGCAGCAGGCTCACCTGGGAGAGGTGGTGAGGACCCGGCGGCTGGCAGGCGGGCAGGAGGTGCCACCACCACAGTCCGTGGGTCCCTGACCCTCCACCCGCACCCCGCACCCCGTCCTCCCGCACACCGGCGCTGCTGCTCCCCGGCTCCCGCTCCTCAGGCGCGGGTTCGAGGTTTGCTCTGTAAATAAGAGAGTGAGTCATTGAGATGCCGTCTTATTTCCTCCGGGGAACTCGGGGAGGGGGTCCCCTGCCTTCCCTGCTCAGCTGCCAGGCTGATTCTCCAGGCTCCGCCGCGGGCCCCCCACCGGATCAGCCAGGACTGAAGACTTTCCTCCGGAAGGTGGGAGCGCCCACTCTCCAGTCTGCCGGCGGTGGGGGAGCTGGGGACACAGCCGCCGGCGCTGCGGGCACCCAGCTCTCTCCCTCTTCCCATCTGCACCCGTGGGTGGTGCCGTTGTCACCCCATTCCGGAGTCCGGAGTCCGTGCAGGAGGCTCCGCGAGGTGAGCCCAGCCCAAGGTCACACAGCAGGAGCCGCAGCGGGAGCCGGAGCCCGGGTCTGACCAGGCAGCCCCCCCACCCCCATCCGCGGGGAGGGCTGCAGACAGCGGGCGGTGGGGAGTTAGCCAAGTTAATTAGCACCCGCCTTAGGAAGCAGCAATTACGCGCACCCTGGGGTGAGGGACGCGGTTGGTTGATAGAAATTCAGGTCAAGGCAGCTGGGGAGGCGCCTGGGCCTCCTCCCTCCGGCACACCTGCCCCTGCCCGGCCGCCGGCGTGGCCTCCTCCCTCCGGGAGCCGCATTCACAGCTGCTCCTGGGTGTCTACGGGCATCCTGACCGTGACCTCCAGCTCTCCCCGCCCTGCCTGGGGGGGGGGGCAGCCACACAGATAACATTGTTCCCCTTGGGAAGGAGAGGAAACCAGCGGCCCCCCCACCCCCTCCTGTCCCCGCCAGCTCTCCTGGCCGCCCTTCCGCACCAGAGCCTGGGCTCATGCCAGCTCCCCACCTCCGCCAACCAAGCCCCCTTCACACGCCTTTAGGTGCCTCTCAGCACAAAGCAGCATGATTGGGGTGCACTTTGTGGGGGTGCACACTGTGGGGCACACATTGTCAGGGTACACACTGTGGGGGTGTGCATTGTGGGGATACACACTGTGGGGGTGTGCATTGTGGGGGTGCACACTGTGGGGTGCACTTTGTGGGAGTGCACATTGTGGGGGTGCACTTTGTGGGGTGCAGCCTGGCTTTCCAACTGCGGTGCAGTCAACTGGTAGAGCGCAGGTACCCCTCCCTCCCAAGCCCCCAATAGTGTGGCCCTGGCCACGTGGTTCCCACGGCATCACCCCCAGCCCAGGGCCAGGCACAGAAGGAAACCCTGGGGCCGAGAGGCAGCAGCCGCCCGCCTGCCCGGGCCGTTCCGACAGATCCCATCTCCATCGGCGCCTCCCGGCCGCCCCTCCCGCTGATCGGAGCGCACCACCGGAGCGGACAGGGCTGCTCGGAGACCTCGGTATTGATCGGGGCCTCCAGGCACGTGACAGCGAGCAGCTCTGATGATCCGACCTTTGGTTTTTGCCCTTGAACGTGTGAAAGGTGTGATGGAAGCCGCAGACCTTCAGAGGACCTGGGATCTGCGGCCCTCGGTGGAGGGCAGGGGTGGGTGGGTCCTGCCGGGCATCCGAGCTGAGTCCTCAGGCGCAGGCGCGGGCAGGGGGCAGGGGGCGATGAGGCAGCGGGTGCCTGGAGGGGCTGGCGTGGTGGTGCCCCTGAGCGGAGCCCCGTGGACCCCGTCCCCCCTTGTGGGTTGGTCCATTTGCCTCCTGACAGCACAGACGGACGGACGGATAGACATCATCACCAAGGAGAGAAAATGAGTCCCACAAGGAGGAAGGGTTTGCCCCAGAGCCGCCCGGTCCTGGCAGAGGCACCTGCCAGGCCTTCTTGCCCCTCGGCTCCCGAGCAAGATAGCAGATGCGCCCGCCCCTCCCCTGGCTCCCCCCTCACAGCCCCTGCCCACCCCCCTCACCCCCTACCCCCCCACCAGGCTCTATTTCAGGAGGAAGGAGGGGGAGGCAGGAGAACTCCTGGCACAATTCCCACCGCGGAACCCACAGAGCAGATGAGCCAGTGCGGAGCCCCTGCGGGCACAGGGGGAGTGGGGGTGGGGTCAGCTGGCGGGAGCCCAGCCGAGCCAGGACCCCGTGTCAGGTGCCCAGCTGTGGCCTGTGCTGAGAAAATAATACCGATAACACCAGCAACAATAACAATACTGCCTGTGTGGACAGTGCCTCCCCGAGCCTCCCTCCTGGCCGTGAGCTCCGCTCACACCACGCCGCCCCCCACGCAGGAGCCCCGGCAGGGCCAGGCCATCGATCTGACCTGACCTCGTCCTCTCTGAGCCACAGCCGTGTTCCGGCCCGGCTCCGACCATGCAAACCACGGCCCAGAATAACCAGCCACCGGCACTGGCCACACCTCACTGTTCCGCGGCCCCTCCGCTTCCTTCCGGAAACCACACGGCCTGGAGCTTGGTCCGGGCCCTGGGACCCCCTCTCCATCCCGCGGGGCGAGGGGGGAGGAAGGGGTAGGCACCTGGGGCTCCACTCTGGGAGTGGCCGGAGGAGGCGGGTGCTGGCCTGGGGCTGGCGGTGGTCGGGCTAGCGGGGGGGGGGGGGGGGGGGGAGGGGGGGGCGGCAAGTCTGTGGAGAAGGTGCAGGGAGCCAGAGCCCAGGGACACGTGGGGGCCAGGACGCAGGAGGACACCCCCAGGGGCGGAGGGGCAGGCCTGAGCCCCACATCAATGTGCCCCTCAGGGCTCAGTGGGGCTTTGGTGCCCATGAGCCAGGCTCGGAGAGCTGGGGCCTCCGGACACGAGGGCACCAGGTGGCCCCAGGGCTTATGGGGCCCCATCACCAGCTCTGCAGGCCCCTCCCACCCAGCCTGGGCGACCACTCCCACAGACACCCTGACCCTTGGACCGACCGAATGCACTGTCACCTAAGGCAGGCGGGGAGCCTCCATTCCCAGGAGAGGAGGCCGAGGCCTGGGCAGATGGGGGGGACCCCACAACAGGGGACCCCACTGCAGAGGCAGAGGGTCCAGGGAGCTCGTGTCCTCCGGGGTCGGAAGACCAACATCGAGGACGAGGCCACGGTCCCTCTGACCAGCGCGGCCCCTGGGGACAGGGCTCTGGTCCCTTCCTGGGCCTGGTCCCCGCATCCCCCAGGCAGCCCCCCCACACCCAGGACAGCTCCCGGGGTGACCCACTTTCTCCCCAAACCGCTGGGAATGTGCCTCGAGGCATTTTCCATCTCCTGGCCTCTTCCTGACACCACGCTCGACCGGAGCTTCCTGCCCCATCAGCAGATTTGCAAACCACAGGTTCCTGCCATTTCTTTGGGGGGAAAAAGATGGGAAAATTACTTTTCTCAGTATTATCTTTCTTCCCAGTGAGTCATGGCCGCCAGGCCCGCAGTGTCGGCCAGAGAGCAGGGCGGGGGCTGGCAAAGGGACTGGAGGAGCCGCAGGGAGGAGCAGCTGGACCCCAGGGGAGGGGAGCGAGTGGGGGCCAGCTGGGGGCTGTGGGGGCCATGGGGCCAGCGTGGGGCCGTGGGGGCTGTGGGGGCCAGCATGGGGCCGTGGGGGGGATGGGGGCCAGGGTGGGGCCAGCTGGGGGCTGGGAATGTGGTGCTATCCGCAGGTGGAGCTGGCTGGGGACGCAGACTTGACCATTGGTGGAGTGAGAGACCCTGGGGACATGGGGGGGGGGGGGGTTGCAGCAGAGGGAGGGCCCTGCCTGGAGGGGGCGCTGAGGAGTGGAGTCTCCCTCGGCAGGGACAGGACGTGATTGACAGCAGCCCTGGGGGCGGGGGGCGGGGTCTGTTTCGGTGTTTTTCATTGAGATGCACGTCAGTGTCAGCACATTTACAATGTCCGGGACTCCCCAGTCCCAAGACGAGTTCTTTTTTTTTTTTAAGCTTCACCCGAGGATATTCTTCCATTGATTTTAGGGAGAATGAAGAGAGAGGGAGAGACAGAGAGAAACACCGGAGTGAGAAAAGCACATCGATTGGTTGCCTCCTGCACGAGCCCCAACCAGGGCCCTGCCGGGAAGCCTGCCATCGAGGTCCATGCCCTTGACCGGAATCGAACCCGGGGCCTTGGGTCCGCAGGCCGACACTCTGTGCCCTGAGCCACACCAGCGAGGGCCCAAACGCGTTCTCTACCCCAAAGCAGACCCCATGCCCACTGAGCGTCACAGCCCTCCCCCCGCCCCTGGCAGCCGCCCACGGCCCCGGCTCTGGCTCTGCCCGTTCCCGGCCATGGAGAGGGAACCGTGGCCTTGGCGACCGGCTTGTCTGAGCATCATGTGCCTGATCATCCATGATGTGGCGTGTGCTGCGTTCCTCTTCAGGGCTGAGTGCCATTCCCCTGCATGGTCGCCACACTGTGCACCCATCCGCTCCTGATGCCACGGGGGTTCCACGGGGGCTGCTGGGAGTCACGCTCGTGGCGGGTGTGAGCCCCGGTGTGAGTGCTGCTGTCTGTCCGCGGCTGTGAGGAGACACACAGGGCAGTGAACGGCCGTCCCGGAGGCCGGGCCTGGGGCCAGGGGTGGGCAGGCGCTCCCCCGCCAGGCCTCTCCTTGGCGTTAGACGGCTGTCCCCTCCCCGTGTCCTCCCGTGGTCGTCCCTCTGTGTGTCTGTGTCCTCATCTCTCCTGAGAGGACCCATGCTGTTGGGCCAGGCCACCCCGTGACTTTTTCCCCTTCACACTCCTCAGACCTGGTCTCCATGCAGCCGCGTTCTGAGGGGCTGGGGTGGGCTTCCCCTCGGGCATTAGGCGACACGGTCAGCCCGTCACAGACGTCTTCCGTGCTGAGGGCTGCAGACCCAGCAGTGGAGTCACTGGGAATAAGAGGGTTTTAAAGATGAAGGTGCCAACTGCTCTTCTGCGGGACGAGGAAGATCCAGGGGAGGAAGGGGGGGGGGGTGTTGGGAGAGGGTGGAGCTAGCTGGGTGCTGGGGGGCAGGCTGGGTGAGGGGGACAGGCTGGGGGGGCAGGCTGGGTGTCAGGGGGCAGGCTGGGGGGGCAGGTTGGGTGTCAGGGGCAGGCTGGGGGGCAGGCTGGGTGTCGGGGGGCAGGCTGGGGGGACAGGCTGGGTGTGGGGGACAGGCTGGGGGGGCAGGCTGGGTGTGGGGGTCAGGCTGGGTGTGGGGGGACAGTCTGGGTGTGGGGGGACAGGCTGGGTGTGGGGGGCAGGCTGGGTGTGGGGGCAGGCTGCGTGGGGGGGCAGGCTGGGGAGGCAGGCTGGGGGCAGGCTGTGGGGGGGCAGGCTGGGTGTGGGGGGGCAGGCTGGGTGTGGGGGGCAGGCTGCGTCGGGGGGGGCAGGCTGCGTGGGGGGGCAGGCTGAGGGGGCAGGCTGGGGGGGCAGGCTGGGTAGGGGGTGCAGGCTGCGTGGGGGGGCAGGCTGGGGGGGCAGGCTGAGGGCAGGCTGTGGGGGGGGCAGGCTGGGCAGGGGGTGCAGGCTGAGTGGAGGGGCAGCCTCTGGTCAGAACGTATGTGGCAGTGACCGCCCACGCCTGCGCTCTGAGAGCCACTGTTCCGCATGCGCTGTGGGTGCGGGTCGCTGACCCCAGGCGGCAGCTGTCACTTGGGGGCAGGAGGGAGCTTGGCGGACACGGTGCCGAGAGGCGCCTCCAGCTCCTCGTCTCAGGGCTCAGAGCCCCGGCACCAGGCGTGGGGCCTCCCTCACCCCTGAGCTCACCAGCCGCAGCCACGAAGGCGAGCCCGTGGCACTAAGGGCCCGCCCACGGAAAGGACACACTTTCAGCAAAAACTGAAACAGGCAGCGCCACCTCCTTCCACACAAGCCTCTCTGGGTCCCCCGCCTGCCTGCCCTTTGGGGGAGCCCCCTAGAGATCCCCTCTGCATTCAGATCGCCCCCTTTCCTACCCCGCCCCCCAACTGGAGCGGAGGAGGGAGGGGGCAGTGGGCACAGGAGGACCGCGGGGGAGGGGGGCTCCAGGGAGGCTCAGCATCCGAGGGGCGCTGCCAGGCCCTCCCCAGCCAGGCCCGCTGGGAGCAGGGCAGAGCGCGGGGGCGGAGGCCCTGGTGGGGACCCGGCCTTCTAACCGAGCGCCGTCATGGCCGCCTTGCTCTTGTGAACGGGGAGACTGAGGCTCGGTTGAGGGGGCTCCCCCAGAGTCACATCTCCCCACCCCAAATCCGGGCACCAGGGGCTTGGCACAGCAGGACCCCCGGCCCCTGGGAGGCTCCTGGAGGAAGACTGGGCGGCCCAGGGCGGCCGCAGGCTCAGCCCTGGAAGCAGACACGCCCTGCCCTGCTGCTGTGGGGCCTCGGCCGGGGGCTTGCCATCTCTGGGCCTCCTGGCAGCACTGGGCACCCATCTGGCCGTGTGAGGGAAAGGAGGTAGGAGTGCCCAGCGTGCCCAGGCCATGCTGCTCCCGCCCCCAGGGGGCCACTCAGGACTCCCCCAGGAGGGGAGAAGGAGCCGGTAGGATAGCCGAGGCTGCACGCTGCAGAGACTCTCCTGTTCCTATGGCAACCGGAGCTGCACGCAGCTCCAGGCGGCCATGGCTCCGGGCAGACCTGGGCGTGGGGGAGGGGCGGGCCCTGAGGACAGGTGTGGGGTCAGAGCAGCCATTCTTCCTGGGGGCCCCCATCCTTTGCCGTCAGCCCTGGAACTGACCCAGGCTCACCGGCTTCCTCCTCCCCAGCCACTGGGATTGAACAAGGGGCAGGAGGGGAGGCGGCCGCGGTGCAGTCGCTGTCTCCCTGGCTGCAGGCCCCAGAGCACCGCCCAGGAGAGCTGGCAGAGCTGGTGTCTGCTGAGCCCCACTGCGTGCCCAGGGGCAGCCCCACTGCGTGCCCAGGGGCAGCCCTACTGCTTGCAGGGCCTCCTGCGGATGGGCCGTCCTGGGGGAGCCTGTCAGCTGAACTGGAACCAGAGCGGGGAGGACAGGGAAGCAGGAGGTGCCGTGAGAAGCAGTGAGCTCCCCGTCCACGGGGCATCCAAGCAGAAGCTGACTGAGGGAGGCTCCCGCAGCAGCAGTGCCTGGCCGAGTTGGACTGTCAGGTTCCTCTAGGGAGAATGGGGGGCCCTGGTGGCACTTCTGGGGTCAACCCGCCGGAGGGTTCTCTGCAGGAGCCCAGCCCCGAGGGAGCGGGAGAAATCAGCGCTGCCTCCCACATGCAGAGTCCCTGCCGCTGCAGCCGCTCCCGGGGAGAAGGGCCCCCAGCATGTGCGTGGGTGCAAGTGCACCCCAACACACACGCACCCCACCACGTGCACACCCCCCGCACACTCCCACATACACTTCCAGAGGCACGTGTAGGGATCGCTGAGCCCCCCGCGCCCTGAAGGTCAGGTGGCAGAGGGTGTTGGGGGCAGGGGGCAGAGGTGAGGCTGAGAGCAGACATCACCAACTCTGCAGCTGCCATCCCAGCAAACCCCCACCCAGCTCAGGCCAACGCGACCAACATTTAATTTACTGCATTTCATTACTGTCCAAATCCAACTCAATAAAAATCCAAGTTTGTTTCAGTCCAATTTAATTCAACCCAATAAATCCAGCTCACCCCTGACCAACCTCCCAAGCTTCAAGAAGCAGCGCCGCCCCCGACCCCACCCCCCGGGCAAGCCGCCACCTGTCTGCCCATCTGGGCAGCGCACACACTCTGGCCCACCTGGCCATCGCCCTCGGCGACTGCAAACCAGGAGGGCAAGGTTGGGGTCTTGCTCACTACTGCCAGTCATGCCCCCTCCCCAAGCTCCTCCTCATATCACCACCCCCTCTTCATCACCATCATCACCACCACCACCACCACCACCACAATCACCACCACCACCACCACCACCACCACCACCATCACCACCACCACCACCACCACCACCATCACCACCACCACCACCACCACCACCACCATCATCACCACCACCATCACCACCACCACCACCACCATCACCACCACCACCACCACCACCACCATCACCACCACCACCACCACCACCATCACCACCACCACCATCACCACCACCATCACCACCATCACCACCATCACCACCACCATCACCACCACCACCACCACCACCACCATCACCACCACCACCACCACCATCACCACCACCACCACCACCACCACCACCACCATCACCACCACCACCATCACCACCATCACCACAACCACCACCATCACCACCACCACCACCACCATCACCACCACCATTACCACCATCACCACCACCACCACCACCACCACCATCATCACCACCACCACCACCACCACCACCACCATCACCACCACCACCATCACCACCATCACCACCATCACCATCACCACCACCACCACCATCACCACCACCACCATCACCACCATCACCACCATCACCACCACCACCACCACCACCACCACCACCATCACCACCACCACCACCACCACCACCACCACCACCATCACCACCACCACCACCACCACCACCACCACCACCACCATCACAACCACCACCACCACCATCACCACCACCACCACCACCACCACCACCATCACCACCACCACCACCACCACCACCACCATCACCACCACCATCACCATCACCACCACCACCACCACCACC
>NC_138075.1:229362998-229486613 GCF_964212035.1 Myotis nattereri
CTGACTACAGAAATTGGCAAGAGAACCTGACTAGAACCTCGTGACTGAACCTGGCTGGAGAACCTGGACAGAACCTGGCTGGAGAACCTAGCGAGGGAACATGGCTACAGAACCTGGCTGGAGAACCTGGAGAACCTAGCAAGAGAACATGGACACAGAACCTGACTGGAGATCCTAACCAGAACCTCTCTAGAGATCGAGACCAGAACTTGGTTGGAGATCCTGGCTAGGCTGCTGATCAACTGAACGCTGTCTCCGTGTCATTCCTTCTTCGCCGACTCCGTCCACACCTTTGGGGACCCCTGGACCCGCTGGGGTTAGACCGCGGCATCACCCCACCCGGAAGGCCCCTGCTCAGAGAGGAGACCAGGCCGCAGAGGCAGAGGCAGGGCCGGGGGAAGCGAGGCGGGCGCGGGAGGGATGCTGCCGCAAGCCAAGGGCACCAGGATGCCCCTGGGAGAAAGGCAGGAAGGGCTCCCGCTGAGCCTCAGAGGAGCACCCCCCCCCCCATAGCCGGGTTTCAGACTTCTTCGGTCCCTGGGGGCTCGTAGCTGGAGAGAGAATGAAGGTATTTGGTTTTAGCGACTCGGGCCGCGGGACTTTGTGCTGGCGGCCACGGGAAGCCATATGCATTCTGGCGAGCAAATGCAGAGCCGCCCACAGCCTGTTGCGTGGTGATGCCTAACCTTCCCAGGCTCCGAGCAGGAACAGCAGCTTCTTGTCCGTGTACTAATTCTCAGAGGCCGCCTCGGTGTTAGAGCTTTGCCGTCTGTGTCAGCCTAGTTCACGTTCATCCTGTTTCACACAGGCACGCGATCTGCACACATGTTGTGTGCGTGTCTATACTAATATACATGCACTAGAGGCCCAGTGCATGGAATTCGTGCAAGGGCTCGGCCCTTGCAGCCCTGGCTTCATCAGGAAGGTCGTCCAGAAAGACGTCCGGAAGGGCGTTCGCCTGTCCGGTCTAATTAGCATATTATGCTTTTATTATTATAGATATCTTTGTTCTGTTGTATGTGTGTGTGCCCTACCGGTGGTATTGATAGGGGATGGACAAAATGACCAGTGGAAGGATCGAGTCAGCACCCGGAGGGACCCAGCCACGTGCAGAAATGCTGGCGGCATTATCATACGAGTACATATTGCAGGTGACATGAAGGCATCGAGTGTCATCAGGCCCATCATTGTAGTTCATGCTGTGGTTACACGGGGCAGGCTGGAGGAGGGCCGATCTCGGCACACACCTTCACGAGGGGCTGTGTGAGTCCCAGGAGGAAAGGCAGCCCTTAGAAGGGTTTTGCGAGTGGCCCATGGATGGGGCGTGTTCAGGCTGGGCCAAGTGGGCCAGCGATGTTCCTTGGCCACACCCCCATCCATCTCTACCCATCCCCCACCACGGTCCTCCAGGCACACCGCCTGTCCTCCAGGCTCCCTCTTCTAGCAGCCCCTCCTCCAGACGGCCCCCAGCCCCCCAGCCCTCCACCTCCCCACCCCCCCTGTCCTCCAGCAGCCCCTCCTCGAGGCAGCCCCCCACCCCCTCACCCCCCCACACGTGCCTCCCCCCCCACCCCCCCTTGCACCTCCCTCTTGCTCTGACCCCAGAGTCGTGAGGGCCAGGCTGAGGGCCCGCCCTCCAGGGAACAAGAGAGGGGCCTTGATCTTCTTGGGGGCACAGGATCCCTCAAGTTACTGACAAAACCCCAGGCCTCTTCCCCAGTAGCACACGGCCTGCAGACACCAGCACTGCGTGTGACTCCATGGCCCAGGGCCCTCCGCGGGCAGCCGCAAGCCCTGGGGTCCCGCCAGGGCCGGGCGGGCTTGAGCTTCGGGGGCTCCCACCCAGTCTCCACGTCTGTGTCTCTCGGGGGGACCAGCCTGGCGCCCCTGCAGCCCACAGCGGGGCAGGACCTTCTCCGTGAACCCAGACCTGAGTGCCCAGCAGAGGCCGGTAGCTCCTTTCCCATCTTTCCGAGGGGGCAGAGCTGTCCCCCCACCGCCGCCCCCCCCCAGGCCACCTCCCACCAGCACGCACTTCCCGCCCACTCACTCCCACCCGAGACAGAGATGAGCCGGTTTTAAGGCATAAAAACAGCAGGCGCCGCCCGTCCCTGCTGCGCTGGCTGCGGCTCGCTCCACGCGGCCCAGAAATTCGCAGCTTTCACACCCGTCTTGGAGGCTTGTCAAGTCTGAGGGTTTAAAATAATTTCCTTGACTTAACCAATTCAGGAACGAGAACAACACGTGACACAAACAGCATGTTGGCGGCATCCCCGGCACACAGGCCCCCCCGCCGGCTCCGAACCCTCCGGAACCGCCCCCCTCGGGACCGCGGGCCCTTCCCCATTCTTCCCGCGACAGCAAGGCCCGGGCCCGTGGGCTGTGAAATGTCTGAACCCGTCGGGACCACAGAACGTCAGGGTCCCGCTCTCAGTGTGAGACGGTCCTTGGCGAGTGTGGCCTGTGGAGACGGAGGGTCCCGCTCTGCGGGGCAGCCCCACGTGTGTGGTTGACTCCCGTGGGTGTCTGCGTCTGCGAAGGGCCCGGAAGGGCCCGGCACACAGCGAGGGGCCGGGACCGCCCACGTGAGGGGCTGAAGTGTCAGCAGGACCCTTGTCCCAGCCCCTCTGCCCGGGTGCCCGGCCACCCACACTGCCACCCCTTCCTCACCCACCAGAATCGAACCCGGGACCCTTCCGCTGTGGGCCGACGCTCTCTCCACTGAGCGAAGCGGACGGGCTGCCTTATTATTTGCTCGCCGCGGCTTTCTGTGGGTTTGCGGCCGCTGGTGGGTGGGGGCAGACTCAAATGCACGTCCGCAGGGCACACACTCCCCCGCAGCTTCCTCGCGGCCTCCCTGAGCCTCTGCCCCGGCGCGGGCACCAGCCGCCCTGAGGAAGGAGGGTGGGCGGGGCCGGCTCTGTGGAGTTTGTGGGGGAGACGAGGAGCGGGTGGCTGCTCGGGAACCTGCGCAGGGCAGTGGAGGACGAGAAGGACACGTCTGGGCAGAGGTGCCCGCTGACCTCAGGAGCACATGGGGTGCAGGGGTGCAGGGGTGTTTGGTCCCCGGGAGCGCCCACAGTGGTGACCAGGGGGGACAGGATGCTCCTCTGTGGGCATCGGTCGGCCTCTGGCCCTGGCCACTCACCCGGGGTCCCCCTCACCAAGGCCAGTCACCCATCAGCACTGCATGGTCAACCTGTCAACCACCTGTCAGACATCAGCATGGACCTCCACCGTGGCCTGGTTCCCCCCCAACTGCCCTCCCCTGCTGGCCTGGTTGCCTCTAACAGCCCTCCTCTGCTGGCCTGGTTCCCCCCAACTGCCATCCCCTGCTGGCCTGGTTGCCTCTAACAGCCCTCCTCTGCTGGCCATCTTGTGGCGGTCATCTTTGACCACATGGGGGTGGCCATATTGTGTGTTGGAGTGAGGGTCAATTTGCATATTACTCTTTTATTAGATAGGATTGTCTGGAGCATTTGGTGTCTGCTGAGATTCTATATGAATTTTAGGATGGGTTTTTCTGTTTCTGCAAAAATCATCATTGGGGTTTTGATAGGAATTTCATTGACTCTGTAGGTTGGTTTGGGTAGAATTAACATCTTAACAGTATTGTCTTCCAACCCATGAACAGGGGATCTGTTTCCATTTCTTTATGTCTTTCATTTGTTTCAGCGATTGTTCTCATTATACACGTATTTCACCTTCTGGGTTAAGTCAATTCCTAAGTATTTTCTCCTTTTTGATGCTACTATACATGGAACTTCCTTTTCAGATTGTTCATTGTTAGTGTGTGTGCAATGGATTTTCGTGTATTGACTGTATCCTGTACGGTGTTGAATTCATTTGTTAGTTTTAATAGTATTTTGGTGGAATCTTTAGAGTTTTCTACAAATAAGATCATATCATCCATAAAGAGAGATAATTTTACTTCTTTTCCAATTTGTATGTGTTTAATTTCATTTTCTTGCCTCATTGCCCTGGCTGGGATTTCTAGGACTATGTTGAATAAAGACGAGGAAGGTAGGCGAGGCCTTGTTCCTGAGGGTTATCCATACGTGGCTTTTATTATGTTAGAGTAGTTTTCTTCTAATTCTACTTTTGCTGAGTGTTTATATCACGAAAAAGTGTTGAATTTTGTCAAATGCTTTTCTTGCATCAACTGATATGATCGTGTGGTTTTCCCCCTTCATTTTGTTACTATGGTGTATTACACTGATCAAGGTTCATATGTCGAACCATCCTTGCATTCCAGGAATAAATCCCACTTGGTCATGGTGTATAAGCCTTTTAAAACGCTGATGAATTCTGGTGGTTAGTGTTTTGTTGAGTATTTGGCCTCACTGTTTATCAAGGATATTATTGGTCTGTCATCTTTTCTTGTGGTGTCTTTGTCTGGCTTTGGTGTCAGGGTAATGCTGACCTCATAGAATGAGTTGAGAAGTGTTGCCTCCTCTTCAAGTTTTTAGAAAAGTTTGAGAAGAATTGCTATTAGTTCTTCTTTAACTGTTTGGCAGAATTCATCGGGGGTAGGTCTTTTCTGTGTTAGGAGATGTTAATTACTGACTCAGTCTCCTTATAGTCATAGATCTATCCAGATGTTTTATTTCTTTGTGTTTCAGTCCTGGTAGATTTTGTGTTTTTAGAATTTGCCCATTCCATCTAGGTTATCCAAGTTGTCGGCAGATGGTTGTACATGCTTGCAAGTTCTGTAACCTGGTCGCTCCACCCAGTGACTGTCCCAGGAGGCGCATTTCAAACCCGACGTCTGACTCCAGAGCCCACTTTCTGTTCCCTCATGACATGAAGGGATGGGTTTCCGCATCGCAGCATTTCCAGTGACGAGATGTTCTGACCCCTTGGGCGCCGCCCCATATCGCTCTGCGGCCTCTGCCTGGGTGAGCTTGAGGCCGTGAACTGGGGGTAACCCTTCGATGACAGAACCTCAGCATCTTCCCTGGCGTGCGGCTTGTTGTGGAACTTACATGCTATTTTAAGTTTGATTTACTTTTAATTCCACTGGTATTTCTGAGTCTAGGACTCCACTCGTTGTAATGTTTTAGAACTTTACGTCAAAGCATAAGGCTGGGCATGAGTGTGTCCAGGTGGAATTTCTGTGACCCATGGGTCCGGCTTCCTTACAAGGCCCTTGCAGGGAGAGGCTGCAGCTGCTGCTGTGGCTTCGGGCAACGGGGGAGCTCAGAAGGCAGAGCCTGGGGTTGGCAGCGGTGTGCTCCCTGGAGGAGGGGTCTCCGCTCCTCTGGGTCAAGGTGACTACATTAGTGTCCTGGGACTAAGGTCACAACCAGCATTTCTTCTCACACAGATCTGGAGGCCAGAAGTCCAAGTCCAGGCGTGGGCAGGGCTGTGCTCCCTCCCGAGGCTCAGGTGGGGGTCCCTGCCGCCGCCTCCACCCCAGGGGCTGCGGGCATTCCTGCGCTGGGCCAGTCGCTCCCATCCCTGCCTCCACCGTCACGCGGCCTCCCTCCTCTCTGGCTTCTCCCTGTCTGTGTGTCACCCACATCCCTGGTCCTCAGCTGTAGAAACTGTCCCCTGAGCTGCTCCTGGATCTAGGGGCCACTCAGGTCACCCAGCATCACCCCTCTCCTCATCTCAAGACCCTTCATGCCATCTGCACAAACCCTTTCCCAAAGGGCATTCCCAAAGCCCGGGGGCGAGGAGCGTGGCCACCCTTCAGCCTGCAGTGACAGGTGCTGGCCACGGCGCGGGGCTGCACGGAGCTCCCGTTCCCGGGCGAGGGCCGGCCCAGCGCGGGACCCTGTGAGGCCCAGGTGCGGGGAGCCCGAGGCCACCCCACAGAGAGGGGGTGTGTGCAGAGGGGGGGGGGCCGCCCTAGAAATGACAAAAGCGAGAAGGAACTAGCAGCCCTGACATCACAGCAGGCCTTTGTATAACCATGGCATCAGGTGTGGAGGTAAACCACTGTAGCGCCTGCAAATGGAAAATGTAGTTTTTGAACAAAACAATCCCGCTGATGGGCTCTGTCGGCAGAGCAGAGCCGGGTGCCGGCGTGACCTCGCAGGGACCTCCCAGAAGCGCAGAGCCGGTTAGAGGAGGAACGGAAGCCGCCAGGGGCACGAGCAGAGGGTGCCAGCTGAGACCGGCGGTCTGGACCGGTTCGCAGAGAAGATGGCGGAGTTTTCCAGAAAGGTGGGAAGAGTCCTCGTATTTAAAGGGAAAAAAGAAGAAGAAGGTGCTTGGTGGGCTGAGCAGGTGAAACATCAAAGACAGAGAGGCCATCCTAAACCCCAGGCGGTGACGCACCAAAGGCTGCCTCCCGGCCGCGATCATCAGGGGCCAGAACCGAGGGAAGTGGTCCAGAAGGAGGGTGTGGCCCCAGCCTCCTGCAAGCAAAGCCTTCCAGCAGGAATGGGGGGGGGGGCCACAGGCAGCGACTCGCACTGCTTTCACCACCGCACTCCCTGTGGGCCCTACGCCCCCTCTGCACCTCAGCAGAGAGCAGGCCTGCGGAGTGGCTGCTCACATCCCAGAGCGAGCGCCCCTGCGGACCGAGTCCTGGGCCTCCACCCCAGCCAACTAGTTACATCCGAGCCTGTGAGCAAACAGCTCAGCGAGCCACAGTGAGTGCGGGAACCGCTCTGATTCTCATCAGGCTCACTGAGCTGCGGGTTCCGGGGGTGCAGGGGTGCAGGGATGCAGGAGGTACAGGGGGTACAGGACGTGCAGGGGGTGCAGGGGCACAGGAGGTGCAGGATGCAGGAGGTACAGGGGGTGCAGGGTTCCGGTGGTGCAGGGTGCAGCAATGCAGGAGGTACAGGGGGTGCAAGGATGCAGGAGGTGCAAGGGTTGCACGGGTTCGGGGAGTGCAGGGGTTGCAGGGTTACAGGGGTGCAGGGGTGCAGGGAGTGCAGAGGCATCCGTCTCCACATAATGCACTTCCCTGAGCCAGAGCGGCTCCGGCTCCAGGCTTGATGAAAAGGGCCTGGGCAGCCACCATGACGGGCTGTGTGTTTGTCTAAGTGAATCGGGAGGGGGGGGCTGCGGGGGGGCTCAAGGGCAGGAGCCCATGAATTCCTGGCATCTCATGGCCATCGGGTGCTGCTGTGCAGATAAGACAGCCTTGCCCGGGCCCTGAGGGGCTACGTGTCCCATGGATGCACGTGGCCGTGGCTCCTGAGCCCACCCCATCCCGCCAGGGACCAGGGCCGGCGGGGAGGTCTGCAGGCTGGGCCAGGTGCACCCCTGCCCTGCGGAGGGGGCAGAGCTGGTGGCCACGGAGAGCCCGGCCGTGCCCAGCCTGAGTCCTGCCTCATGCCCACTGCCCTGGCCCGTGGCCGCGGTAGGAGCCGGGATTTGGAGGCTCTGGGAGTCCAGACCTCGTCACTCTTCAGGGTTGTGGGCTCAACCCACAGGCGGGGCCCAGCTGAGGCTGTCGGGGTGCATGGTCTTTGGGGAGCCCTGGGGTTGGAAGGAGACCCATCATGAGAACCACACAGGAGGGTCTTGTGGGGCATGAGATAGTCATCATTCTGCCCTCCCCCCCGTCCCCTGCCTCCTGCTCCCTGCTCCCCGCCCCGCCATGCGCCCTGTCCTCCTCCCTCCCCCCTGCTCCCCGCCCCCTCCATGCGCCCGTCCTCCTCCCTTCTCCCCTCCACGTGCCCCGTCCTCCTGCCTCCTGCACCCCTCTTCCCCTTCTCTCCTCTCCCCCGCCCCGCTCCTCACACGGCCCCCCACAAACATGAATGGGGTCTCAGGCCTGGCCCTGCCTTGCACGCCCAGTGTCTGCTGGGCACACGCTACAGACTCCACCTGCCTCAGCTCAGGGTCCTCAGCATAAAGTGGGGCGACAGGGATTCACGGGGACACCCAGGGGCGCACCTGACCCCAGTGAGTGCCCAGTAAACAGCAGCTTAGATAGAGGCAGAAACAGTGAGAACAGCCAGCGTCCAGAGCTGGTCTGCGCGTGCTGCCTATGTCAGGTGACACAGAGGGAGCCTGTTGCCATGGCAACTGCACCTAGTTACTTCCCAGGGTGAATTGCGGGCCCCTCCCCCAGGTAATCCCTAGCCAGCTCTTTGCCGGAGCCCCCTCCCCACCTCTGTCTGTGGCCCAGCCCTGCCTGGGTTATTCGGCCCCACAACTCTGCCTGGGTCTCCTCCCCGAAAACCTGGGCTGACCTCATGGGCAGCCCAGATGCCATGTCAACCCATTTCACAGCTGGGGAAGTAGAGGCCCAGAGAGGTCAGGGGCAGCCTCAGGGATGCAGAGCCCCAATTCCCCTGCCCCCTGTGCTGGCCCAGGCCGCCGTCCCCTGCTGGGGTCCCACCCCAGCAGGTCCAGGGGTCCCCAAAGGTGTGGATGGAGTCAGCGAAGAGGGACTCAGAGGCAGCGTTCAGTTGATCAGCATGGTTGGATTCTCTCGCTAGGTTCTGTCTCCAGTTTCAGTCCAGGATCTTTTGCCATGTTCTCTCCAGCGAAGTTCTTCTGTCTCTAGGTTCTGTGTAGGTTCTGTGTCTAGGTTCTGTGTCTAGGTTCTGTGTCTAGGTTCTGTGTCTAGGTTCTGTGTCTAGGTTCTGTCGCCAGTTTCTGGCAGGATCTTTGCCATGTTCTCTCCAGCGAAGTTCTTCTGTCTCTAGGTTCTGTCTAGGTTCTGTGTCCTGTTGTCTTGTTACATCTGTATTTATACCAGTTGATTCCAATCCTATCAATCTCTGTTCCAAAGGTTAGGGCGTTTGTTATCTCCATTCCAGGGAGTAAAGATTATGTAGCTTAAGCATGATTGTTCGTAGTTAAAGTGATTAATTACCCGCCTGACAGTTAAGGGGCTTTATTCCCTCCCTAACTTCAGGGGAAAATCCCTACCTGGGGAAACAACCTTTCTCAGAGAGGAGACCTTGGTTAAAACACATAGTGCCAAGAAGGTGAGCAAACATATTAAGAACAGTATGCCATATATGCCAGGTCCCTTGAAACAGCAAGCATGGACCGGCTCCCGGCATGTTCCCAAGGCGCGGACCTGTGTGGCTCTCCTGTCCGAGAAGGGCCGGGCCTGTGGGAAACGAATCTGAGACAAGGGGCGCATCCTGAGAGCAGAGCCATCGAAAGCAGGAGGGGACAGCACACCTGCCCCCTCCACGACCCTCACCCCGTCCCAGAGGCCAGGGCGCCTCAGGGCAGCGCTCAGCCCGCAGCCTGGACGGCTGCACCTGCAGGTCCCGTGGCCCGTCCAGGGATCAGGAGGAGCCTGGGGAAGCAGCAGCAAAGACAACACGGCAAGGACAACGCGAGCTGGGCCCAGGAGCGTGTTACTATAATGTGGTCTCCACCGGGAAGGAGGCGAGGCCACAGAGGGCGGGGTGGGGGGGGTGGGGGGCCGGGGGGCGGGGAGGGACGCCCCGGGGTCTCGCAGCCTCTGGCTGGAGGGCCCGGAGCCCTGAATATTAACTCAGCAACACCAGCACCCCACCACCCCTTGCTTACATAAGGCCGGGCTGTCGGGGAGCTGCCGGGAGCCTCCGCGCCAAAGACTGTTTCCTGCTTCAGCTAAATTTTAATATTTATGTGGAAAACCAGGCCTTTTTTTTTTTTTTTATGGGGGAAGAGATTTAATTCTCAGTCTTTGGAATTGCTCAGCCAGCAGCGAATGCCCTCGGTGCAGAGACTGTGTGCCCTGAATCAGCACCAGCGTCACGTGCCCCTGAGGCTGTTACACAATCGCAGGCCCCACCCCGTCTGCAGCCGGCTCCTCCGCTCACACGGGACCCATGAGCCCCACTGTGCTCACCCCGAGGGACCCGCAGCCACACTGTGCTCACCCCGAGGGACCCGCAGCCACACTGTGCTCACCCCGAGGGACCCGCAGCCACACTGTGCTCACCCCGAGGGACCCGCAGCCACACTGTGCTCACCCCGAGGGACCCGCAGCCACACTGTGCTCACCCCGAGGGACCCGCAGCCCCACTGTGCTCACCCCGAGGAACCCGCAGCCACACTGTGCTCACCCCGAGGGACCCGCAGCCACACTGTGCTCACCCATAGGGACCCGCAGCCACACTGTGCTCACCCATAGGGACCCGCAGCCACACTGTGCTCACCCCGAGGAACCCGCAGCCACACTGTGCTCACCCCGAGGGACCCGCAGCCACACTGTGCTCACCCCGAGGGACCCGCAGCCACACTGTGCTCACCCCGAGGGACCCGCAGCCACACTGTGCTCACCCCACCCTGAGCCCCCCTCCCTGAGCCCTCCCACCCTGCGTCTGCGGGGAGCGGCCACAGACGGGACCCTGGGCTCCCCGCCCCGGGACACCGTGGCCATGGCCATCAAAGGGGTCCTCGACCTCAGTGAGGAGTAAACTTCTGAGCCCCAGAATATAAGAGAATGAATGTGCTGTTTTGAGCCCCAAGTTTGAGGTCTCGTCGCCCCTCCTTACCCACAGGGGTGGGTTCCAAGGCCCCAGTGGCTGCCTGAACCCGCACAGCACACACCCCAGGCGCTACCTTCTCCTGCACACACTTCACCACGGAAGCACTTCAGGCTTCTCTGCGGTGTCCGGTGTCCGCACCTCCAGCCTCGCGGCCGGCGCTGCCCTGGCGCTCGGGGCGCTGGTGAGTCAGGCGGGTGGACGGGACGTGAGCGCTGCCGCACCACCCAGCCCAGCCCCTGGCAGCCGGGTCCCTGAGGGCACGCACGTGGGCGCCTGGACAAAGGGCGGAGGGCGCAGGACAGAGCGAGCTTTCAGCACGCTCCTAGGAATGGCACGCAATTCAACACGTATGAATTGTTTAGTCCTGGAATTTTCCATTTACTGTTTTCAGGCTGCAGGTGACTGCAGGTAACCAACACCATGTAAAGCGAAACCTCGGGTAAGGGGAGCTCCGTAATTTCCTCCAGCAAGCACATGTGTGCGCGTGTGTGCACATACCCGTGTGTTCATTTATATGTGTGTGTCCATGAGTATGTGTGTGAGTGGACACGTGTATGTATATGTATGTGTGCACGTGTGGGCATGTGATTATGTGTGCATGTCCGTGTGGGGGAGCACATGTCTGTGTGCATGCCCATATGCCTATGCAGGTGTGCATGTATGTATATGTATGCATACCCATGTGTGTATGCATGCCTATGTGTGAGTGAATAATTGTGTGTGTACACATGTGTGTTGTGTTGAGTACATGTGTGTGCATGTCCTGCGTGTGCGTGCGTGCGCGTGTGTGTGCGAGCGCCGCGGGGCAGTGGCGGAGCTCTCGGGCCGGGGCCTGGCTCTCCGGCCGCAGCCGCAGCCTCAGCAGGCCCTGCGCAGGCCGTCCGAGCTCCGGCTCCTCGTCCCGCTTTGGGAATTCACGCCGACCCCCCTCCTAAGGGGCCGGGGCGCGCACTTGGTGGTGACACTCAGTGGAGAGTGTGCTATTTTTAACAACTTTGGGAAGCCAGCTGGCGGCGCCCAGAGCCAATCACCAGGCCAGCGTCAGCGGCCCCTCCCCTCTCAGGCCTCAGTTTCCCCTCCAGCAGGCGGAGGGCAGCGCCTGGCCGCTCCTGCCGGGAGGAGGAGAACGGACTCTCACTGAGGCGTTGAGGGTCATGGCTTCTGGACCTGGGCGAATGGTGTTTGGTTGACACCAGAGACGGTGCGTCAGGGGTGAGCCACAGCCGGGAGCTGGGCGGCGGGACACTGGGCAGAGTCGGGGGGGGGGGGGCCTTTCCTGCTTAGATCCCGGCTGAGGGGCTGGATGTGTGAGACGACCCCTGGCCTCGCTTTGCTAATCTGTGAAACGGGCGTGACGGTGCCCTCCTCGTGGGGCTGTTGAGGGGAGAGTTGAGGCGACAGGAGGCGCTCAGTGACATCAGCTGTCGCCGGGGAGCACATGCAGAGCGGGGAGGGGGCTCCCCTGCACCCAGACCCGCTCTTTCCGGCAGGAGGAAGGCTCTGCCTCAGGGACCGTAGCCTCTCCCCTCCGCGTTCCACGAGGCCACGTGCTGGGCCGCCTCCGAGACCTCCGGCTCCTGTCCTTCCTTCCTTTGGGCTGGGGGGGGGGGGGAAGGGGGGGATGGCTCAGAGGACGCACATTTTTTCCCTTTTTTGGAAGATAGAGGAAAACGGGCATCAGACGAAGGTGCGGCCCGCTGCCCGGCTGAGGTTTGGCACCATCACCCCAGGGACGGGGCGGGCCTGCCCGGCTCCCTCCGGCAGAGCTGTGTTGTAATGGCGCCCGTGGGAGTGCTTCTGGGGGGAGTGTCCGTCATGACATCACTCACTGCTGCGCACGCGGCCAGGGATGTGGCGGGTAAAGTCACAGCAAGTCCACGAAACCAGCAACCGTGGCGAGGGCAGAAGGACTCCCTGGACCTACGGAGCCCAAGGCAGTGGGCCCCCCACAGACGCCCTCTGCTCCCCCCACAGGAGGTGGAGAGAAGCAAAGACAAACTTCACCAGCCACGGAGGCCCCTCTGTCCCCAGGCCACGGAGGCCCCTCTGTCCCCAGGCCACGGAGACCCCTCTGTCCCCGGCCAGGACCACCAGGCGCTGGGTTGCTGGGGTGAGCGCCCACCGGGAAGAGGAGCAGAGCAGCCCCCAGGCCCCTGCAGAGGCTGAGGGTCGCTGCAAACACCTTCCTATTCCTCTCGCCTCCCGCACCGCGAGCGGCTCACACCAGGCCACACAGACCAGGATTCTGGGGGGAGGCGACAGGCGGCGGACGCTGCCGCTCAGGACAGACACCCCGAGTCGCTCTGTGCTCCCCTGTCCCCACCAGGGCTGAAGGAGGTGAGGGGGTGGCCCGGGACGGGCTCCGGGGGCTCGAGAGCAGACAGCGAGAGGCCTCAGGCGCCCCCCCTCCCCCGGCACCGCGTTAGGCACCTGCTCCTTCTCCTCGTCCCCTTTCTTCTGGTCCCCGTCCCCGAGGGCACCCCAGGAGACCTGTCTCAGCCCCGATGGCAGATAGCGGGCTGAGTCCTGGTCCAGCTGCCCACGCAGAACAGGGCCCAGGGCCCAGCGCCCACAGTGTGGGGTCTGCCTCCACCGCCCAGCTGCGTCCTGGGCGCCTATAAGCAGCCCTCTGGGCGGCGGCACCAAGGCCTGGAGTCCCCACCTGTCGTCCCGTGGAGGGACCCCCAGCACCTGAGTGACTGGACCCCACTCAGCCTGCCCCCCAGGACCTGCCTCTCCACCTGCACTTGTGGGGTCCCCCCCCCCGGCCACACGCCTCATCCCCATGGGGCTGGCCAGCGCTCAGACTTGAGATCCTTCGGCTGTTCCTCCTCCTCCCTCCAATCCTCCATCCCCCCTGACCCCCGCGATCCTCCATCCCCCCGACCCCCGCGATCCTCCATCCCCCCGACCCCCGAGATCCTCCATCCCCCTGACCCCTCCAATCCTCCATCCCCCCGACCCCCGAGATCCTCCATCCCCCCTGACCCCTCCAATCCTCCATCCCCTTGACCCCTACAATCCTCCATCCCCCCGACCCCCGAGATCCTCCATCCCCCTGACCCCTACAATCCTCCATCCCCCCGACCCCCGAGATCCTCCATCCCCCCTGACCCCCGAGATCCTCCATCCCCCCTGACCCCCGTGATCCTCCATCCCCCTGACCCCTCCAATCCTCCATCCCCCCTGACCCCTCCAATCCTCCATCCCCCCTGACCCCTACAATCCTCCATCCCCCCGACCCCCGAGATCCTCCATCCCCCTGACCCCTACAATCCTCCATCCCCCCTAACCCCCGAGATCCTCCATCCCCCCTGACCCCTCCAATCCTCCATCCCCTTGACCCCTGCAGGCCCACCAGCCCCTCGTGTGTGGGGCCAGGTGTCCCGGACAGAGCCCCAGGAGCTGTGGCGAGAACATGGGATAACAGTCCCTGCTCCCATGTGGTGGGAGGACCCGTGAGGACACTGTGGGGCCCGCACTTCCCTCTGGGCCTGTTTCCCCATCAGTAAACTGCGGTTGGGCTCGCCCACCTGCGGGAACCCTCCTGCCAGGCTCCATCCGCCGCTCACCACACGGCCACTGGCTCACAGGCGTCTGTGGAGACGGTTTGGTTTGCAGATGCCATTGTGGCTGCGGAAGGACCGGAGCCGTCAGGAAAGGACAGGAGCCGTAAGCAAAGTCCACGCCGCACCCCATGCAACAGCGTGTCCTCAGAGGAGCAGGCGTGGGGGCGGGAGAGGCTAACCCCCCGAGTGTTCGGTTCGGGGTGCCCCTGTGGAGGAGACGGAGGTGGTGGGAAAGTGGGCGGACAGCAGGTGCAAAGGCCCTGGGGCAGGTGGGCCGGGCCACGGTGCCCGCTGGCTCGCTGCACTCCTTCCTCTCAGTGGCCCAGCCCCTGCCCTCACCCTGACCTTGCCCGGCCTAGGGCGGCCTCGCCTCTGTTTGTAGTGTGTTTTCCACCTCATTTCCTGCCTTGGGAGACATAATGCCACTCAGAGCCACTTTTCAGAAGCAATTAGGCTGAAGGTTGCTGCGAGGGCTCCGCCACATTCTACTCAAAAGCAACACCCCCAAAATGAGCAGCCCTCTCTTTTCCGGGCGCCCTCCCCTCGAGTGGGGCCCCTGCAGACACCCCAGGGGCCGCGGGCCTGCTCCTCCCCACTCTGCCCCCAGCGGCTCCAGCCCAGAGCCTGGCTGCAGGGCTCTGAGCCCAGCACATCCAGGAACTATATTTAACCAAGGATGACAAATCGCCACCCTCAGGAATGTTCCAGAATCACTGTGCCCTCCCACTGGGCTCTCTATACGGGCAGCACCCGGGGACGCCCCTTCAAAAGAAGGCCTCCTCCCCATCGCACCCAGGAGGATGGGCGTCCGGGCACCTCAAGCCCGTAGGCTCCCTGGGCTCTGGTTCCCTGGCCTGGGCTCCCTGGGCTCTGGTTCCCTGGCCTGGGCTCCCTGGGCTCTGGTTCCCTGGCCTGGGCTCCCTGGGCTCTGGTTCCCTGGCCTGGGCTCCCTGGGCTCTGGTTCCCTGGGCTCTGGGTCCCTGGGCTCTGGGCTCCCTGGGCTCTGGGTCCCTGGGCTCTGGTTCCCTGGCCTGGGCTCCCTGGCCTGGGCTCCCTGGGCTCTGGTTCCCTGGCCTGGGCTCCCTGGGCTCTGGTTCCCTGGGCTCTGGTTCCCTGGGCTCTGGGTCCCTGGGCTCTGGGCTCCCTGGGCTCTGGGTCCCTGGGCTCTGGGTCCCTGGCCTGGGCTCCCTGGGCTCCCTGGCCTGGGCTCCCTGGCCTCTGGGCTCCCTGGGCTCTGGGTCCCTGGGCTCTGGTTCCCTGGCCTGGGCTCCCTGGGCTCCCTGGCCTGGGCTCCCTGGGCTCTGGGTCCCTGGGCTCTGGGCTCCCTGGGCTCTGGGTCCCTGGGTTCTGGGTCCCTGGGCTCTGGGCTCCCTGGCCTGGGCTCCCTGGCCTGGGCTCCCTGGGCTCTGGGTCCCTGGGCTCTGGGCTCCCTGGGCTCTGGGTCCCTGGGTTCTGGTTCCCTGGGCTCTGGGTCCCTGGCCTGGGCTCCCTGGCCTGGGCTCCCTGGGCTCTGGGTCCCTGGGCTCTGGGTCCCTGGGCTGTGGCCGGTGGCTGCAATCTCTCTCCCTGCATCTGTCCTCCCTTTCTCTATAAGGACACTTGTCATTGGCCTGAGAGCCCTCACCTCCCTCCAGACCCCTCCCCCCCCCCAAATCCATCTGCCTGGACTTTCCAAACGCCATCCCGTTCACAGGCTCAGGGGCTGGAAGGGGACATATTGGGGCACCATGCCACCCGTGACCCCACCCCAGGCTCTCCCAGCACCGACGGCAGAACCAGCCAGCAACAGGGCAGCCAGACCTCCTGATGCTCCCAGGGCCGGGGCCTCACCAGCCCACCTTCAACGAGCCACCCCTGCCCCTCGGTTGCCCCCAGGGGTCCCGGTTCCTCCAGGTTCCCCGACTCCCCCATTGCCCCCCCTTCTCTCTGGCCCCTGGTCTCCCCAGCATGCGGGGGTGGTGCCAGCCTCCCCCAAAGAGACAGGCAGGACAAGGTGGGGGGGGCATGTTTAGCACAGACGCCCCAGGCTCCTGGCCGCCGGGGCAGGTTGGGAGGGAGGGCCGGGCTGTGGACAGAAAGCTCCAAGGGACCTGAATCCATAGCAGAGGCCCCCGGAGCCGGCCAGCGTGGCTCCGTGGTTGAGCGTCAGCCTGTGAACCAGGATGTCAACGGGTTCGAGGCCCAGTGGGGGCCTGCAGGGGCAGCCGGTCAATGATTCTCTCTCACCATTGATGCTTCTCTCTCTCTCTCCCTCTCCCTTCCTCTCTGAAATCAATAAAAAATATGTTTAAAAAAGAAAAAGAAAAGGAAGGCAGACACACAGGGTCCAGCAAGCACGGTGAGCGGGGACAGAGCGGCGCCCCACCTGGGGGTCCCTGCCACTGAGCGGTCAGAGCGAGGGACGGGGCCTGCGCCCAGCCGGGCTGCCCAGGAGGGTCAGAGGCCCAGGCCAGGCGATGACCGACCCACGGAGGTCCGAGGGGACTCCAGAGCGCCCGGGCAGGCCGGGGCGGGACTCCAGCCGGGACACTTCCTTGCTCAGCCTCTGTCCTGCCTGGCTGTCCCCACGACCTGCGCTGACAGCCCTGGACAAGGCGCGTGAGGGTGGAGTCGCCGTCATGCCAAGAACCGTGGAGTCAGGGCCAGGCATGTGGCACACTGTCCACAGGGCGTCTGGAGGCTCCAGGCCAGGTCAGGTTCACGGCACAAGGTCACCCGTCCCAACAGCAGTGTCCGGCTTGTTCCGTTTCCCCAGGCTCCTGCACCCCGCGCTGCGGCCGGGGCAGAGGGAAGCGGGCGGCCCGAGGCGCGAGGGCCTCCCAGGGAGGGAGGGGCTGTCCCTAAAGGCGGCAGATCTGTTTCTAGAAGCCTCCACGGCGTTAGACGGGTCTGCGTGGCGTGTGGAGAGTCGTCTCCCAGGGAAGTACGGCCTCGGTCCCTGACCCCGGAGTCTCTGTCGGCTCGCCCCCCCGCCCCCCGTGTTTGCCCCGCACCGTGTGTCTGAATTTAGTTTTGAATTTCACAAGCATTTTCAACAAGTGCACCTACCACCCCTAGGGGAGCTGGAAGTTCTAGGAAAAAGACCCGAAGCTGCCGCAGGAACGAAAGGACGGGTTTTAAATAGAAACTGCGAGGAGAGGGACAGGGCTGCGTTTGACGGGTGGGTGAGTCACGCAGTGAGTCAGCCTCGCTGGGGGCTGCGCCGTCTGGAGCCCCCGGGCCCATCGGGGTCCCCCCTGAGGAGGTCCCGGCCCCCGGTGAGCTCTCGGTCGGCCTTAATGCCAGAACCCACCTTATTTGGACCAGGGGACAGAGACCGAAGGTGTTTTCAGAACCCATCACCACCCTCACGTGTAGGAACCGCCGGCAGGGGCCCGGTGCCCGGGCCTGTTGGGGGAGAGCAGGCCCAGGCGGGGGGCTGGGGCGACCCTCCCAGATGCCCGGAGCCGAGGCTGGAGGATGTGGCGTTTCCAGGAGACGTGTTTCGGGGTGGGGGTCCCAGCATTCCAGGGAGAGGTGATGCCTGGGGAAGGCTGCGATGCACCAAGAGGGGAGGCAGGGACCGTGTCCCACCCCCGAGGCCGTAGGGCAGTTGAACTTCACCCTCAGAGTAATGGGTGTCATTTGAAAGAGGGGAGCAGGGATCAACTGCAGGGGATTAGAGGGGAGAGAGGAGGCGGGCTGTGGGGATAAGCCACAGCAGGGCCCACGGGAAGCCACGCTGGCTAGCCAAGGCAGTGGCCAAGGACATGGAGGTAAGGGAGGGCTTCATGGCTTGTGGGGGGAGTCAGCTGCCAAGCTGGCCGGCCAGGTGGGCCAGACCCAGGCGGGGACAGGGTGCCTTTGAGGTTGGGCTCAGGTGGGCACAGAGCCTTCCCCAGGCAGGTGGGCAGGCATAGGAGCCACAGGTGGGGAGATGGGCAGGAGGACGGGCAGGGGGGTGGGCAGGGGTGTGGGCAGGGGGGTGGGCAGGGGGATGGGCAGGGGGATGGGCAGGGGGTGGGCAGGGGGATGGGCAGGGGGTGGGCAGGGGTGTGGGCAGGGGGGTGGGCAGGGGGATGGGCAGGGGGGTGGGCAGGGGGATGGGCAGGGGGGTGGGCAGGGGATGGACAGGGGGGTGGGCAGGGGGATGGGCAGGGGGTGGGCAGGGGGATGGGCAGGGGGGTGGGCAGGGGTGGACAGGGGGGTGGGCAGGGGGGTGGGTGCTCTGCAGAGGGCTGTGGGCGGCACACGCAGTCTCTATGCAAATAAATCTGGATAACTATTTAAAGCACACAGTGCATCCAGCTCTCACTTTCTTATGATTCGAAGAAATAATAACCAGATAATGAAAGTTGAAGCAGAAAGGCCAGCCGCTTGGAACGGAAGCTTTGCAGCAGGAGGACGCCACGCGTGGTGTGCAATGAGACCAGCGCAGACGGGAGACGCCGCGCCTGGCGCGTGGCTGCCACAGCGGACGCCGCTTTAAAATCAGACGCGGAAACGAGCTTGGCACGCGGGGCGGGAGTTTGGGGCAAGACTCCTGGTTTAAAGGGGAGCTGGGCGCCCGGCGGGCGCGGCTCCATGGATGAGCGCCGACCTGGGAACCAGGAGGTCAGGGTTCGATTCCGGGTCAGGCACAGGCCCGGGTTGCGGGCTCCATCCCCAGTGTGGGGCGAGCAGGAGGCAGCCGATCGATGATTCTCTCTCATCACTGATGTTTCTCCCTCTCCCTTCCTCTCTGAGATCAATACAAATATATTTTAAAAATAAAGGAAAAGAAATGGGTGTTTGGCAAGTGGCCCCGTCACAGACCCGGGTCCGCCCCCTGGAGGGTCTGCAGTCCAGAGGGAGAGGGGTCACCCGCCCGCTCCTGCAGGAAGACCGGCTGCAGACGTCCCCTTGGAGCGCCTGCCCCTGCCTGAGCTCCCTGCGTCCCTCCCTCCCCCGTGAGGCCAGCCTTTTGGGGTGATGGTCACCCTGTCCCCTCCAAGCTGCCTCACCTGATGTCCATCTTTCCTGTGGCCCAGGGGCCTGGCCCCAGCTGTGATGGGGAAGCCACCATCCCCCAGGGCAGGAGGCAGGCAAGGCGGGTGCCGTCAGGCGGCAGGCTAAGGGGCTGTGCTGGGGTCCAACCCCAGCAGTATCCAGGGGTCCCCAAAGGTGTGGACGGAGTCAGCGAAGAAGGAATGACACGGAAACAGTGTTCAGTTGATCAGCAGCCTAGCCAGGATCTCCAGCCAAGTTCTGGTCAGGATCTCCAGCGAAGTTCTGATTAGGATCTCCAGCCAGGTTCTGTGTCCATGTTCTCTTGCTAGGTTCTCCAGCCAGGTTCTGTGTCCATGATCTCTTGCTAGGTTCTCCAGCCAGGTTCTGTGTCCATGTTCTCTTGCTAGGTTCTCCAGCCAGGTTCGGTCACCAGATTCTGTAGCCAGGTTCTGTCTGTAGGTTTCTGTGTCCAGTTTCTGTCCAGGATCTTTTGCCATGTTCTCTCCAGCGAAGGTCTTCTTTCTCTAGGTTCTGTGTAGGTTCTGTGTCCATATTCTCTTGCTAGGTTCTGTGTCTAGGTTCTGTGTGCTGTTGTCTTGTTACATCTGTATTTATACCAGTTGATTCCAATCCTATCAATCTCTGTTCCAAAGGGTAGGGCGTTTCTTATCTCCATTCCAGGGAGTAAAGCTTATGTAGCTTAAGCATGATTGTTCGTAGTTAAAGTGATTAATTACCCGCCTGGCACTTAGTTAAGGGATTTTATTCCCTCCCTAACTTCAGGGGAAAATCCCTACCTGGGGAAACAACCTTTCTCAGAGAGGAGACCTTGGTTAAAACACATAGTGCCAAGAAGGTGAGCAAACATATTAAGAACAGTATGCCATATATGCCAGGTCCCTGGAAACAGCAAGGATGGACCGGCTCCCGTCAGGGCTGCCTGTGGCTCCCGGCCCCGCACGCCAGGCTGCACACCCCCGGCCACGGTCCCTCAGCTGGTGCCCTGAGCGTCCCTCTGCACCAGGCCTTGCTTGCCACCGAGGCCAAGCTTCCAGGCCGAGGGGACAGGATCCAGGCCCAGCTCCCCCCTCACGCTCGTGCCTGGGAGACCCACAGCCCCCAGTTGGCAAAGAGGTAAAGCCAGGTCTGCCCTGTCCACGCACCGTGGCCCAGGCCTGATTGCCCAGGGCCACAGCCGCTGCCCTTGCCATCGACCCCAGCACAGCCGGTCACTGGCGGCCAGCACAGCACACCCTGTTACAGGCAGCTGTCCTGCTCCAGCCAGTGTTGCTCAGTGGATAGAGCATCAGCCTGCAGACTGAAGGGACTCGGGTTCGATTCTGGTCAGGGCACCTGCCTGGGTTGCAGGCTCGATTCCCGGTGTGGGGCGTGCAGGAGGCAACCGATCCATGATTCTCTCTCATCATGGGTGTTTCTCTCTCTCTGAAATCAATCCTATACGCTCCATGTATGTATGTATGTAAGTATTTTCAATGGTCAGGAGCTGGCGCTGATTTGGACCCGTGCACGGGGCTGCAGGACGGCCCTTCACCCGCCCCCCATTGGGCGGCACCTGATGGAGGAAGCAGGTGGGGAGACCGCGGGGTGGCCCGGGGCCTGCGGATCCTCATGCACCTCAGGAGCTTGGGGGGAGACGCGCCGTGAGGTGGGGTTCGCTGGCCGCCCTGGACCCGCGATGGCGAGGGCACAGGGCGCCCCGTGTGCAGGCCGCCGGCGGGGCTGAGGGCATGCAGGGTCCATCGGCAGCTGCCCCACGACTGTCGCCGAACCTCCCGGCATCGGCTCGGCTGGGAGGCCTGGGTCCGGGCGCCCCTGGTCCTCGTCCTTTGCGGTTCCTGTCACAGCGAAGGCAGAGGCGGGGAAGGAGCCAGAACACGCACGGCCTCTCCCGCCGGGGCCTGGAGTCACTCCCGGTTCCGCCCTCGGCAAGTGAGGTCAGGCCTGCGCCCCTGCAGCTCCCCACGCACCTTCCTCCCGCCGTGGGAGTGGGAGCGACAGTCGCCTGGCACAGGCTCGAGGCCGCGAGTGGAGGACGGCGGCCAAGGGTGCCATCTGCCACGCCTGCTGAGAAGCCTGGACTCGGTCCTGCAGCCAAGGAGCCGCCAGCAGCGCCAGGAGCCAGGGCTGCGGCCCATCAGCCGAAGGGGCCGGGGGGGGGGGGGGGGGGGGGGCGGGGAAGGGGGGGGGGCGGTGCGTGAGGCCTGGCTCAGGCCCTCGGGGGAGGGGAGAGGACAGAGACCTGGAGAAGGCACTGGGCGCCAGGGCTGGGCCAGCAGGGCCCGAGGGCGAGACCGGGTCCTGGTGGGGAAACGGGGTGTGAGGGACTGGGGGGGGGGGGCGGGGCAGAGCCGTGGGGGGGGGGGGCAGCTCTTTAAACCTGACTTTGGGAGCCGGGTCTGTGACAGTGCGTGCATGTGGGTGCGTGTATGACTGTGCGTGTTCTATGTGCCTGTGTGTGTGGTGTGGAGGTCATGTGTATAGTGCATGGCCTGTGGTGTGTTGCATGTGCTTTACATGTTGTGTGGTGTGTGTATGTCACTCCACCGCTGGGGAAGTTCCCCTCCGTGGACCCTGCCCTGCGTCCCCCCCATCCCGCCACCCTCAGGTGCCAGCCCCGGCCACCAGCACGGCCATGGCCTGAGCCCGGAGCCTGCCCCTGCCTGAGGCTGGGGTCCAGTGTCGCCTGGAGGGTCCGCAAAGAGCCCAGCCCCGCTGCCTGCCCGGCCCTGGCCCTGGGCGGCCCCAGCCTCGGGGGAGGCCTGCCGGGCCAGGGAGGGGACGACACCCCTGCCCGCAGCGCTCCAGCGCCCCTGTGACCACCTGCTTCTCGGGCGCCCCAGGTTCTTCAAGCGAAAGAACGCGAGAGGGCCCGGCCGCGTGGCCCCGTGGGTGAGCATCCGCCTAGGAACCGGGAGGTCAGGGTTCGATTCCCGGTCAGGGCCCGGGCCCGGGGGTGGGCTCCGTCCCCAGTGGGGGGCGTGAGGAGGCCCACATGATTCTCTCTCATCAGTGATGTTCCTCTCTCTCCCTCTCCCTTCCTCTCTGAAATCAGTAAAATCACATTTTGAAACTTAAAGGACCCGTGAGGGAGACCCCCCTCCGGCCCCCATGTTGGGGCGGGGCTGCTCCACTGTCCTGCCCGCTGGGTCTGTCACCTCAGGGACCCTGCGCCCAGGTCCTGGCCTCCTAAACTGCCCCCCCCCAGCCTGTGCCTCCCCCACCCGGCGCCCCATAAACACACTCAAACCCTGACAGGCAGCGCTCCCCGCTCTGCACTCTGCCCCCTGCAGGCTGTCTCCAGCTGAGGGGTCTGTGTGCCCGGACGTGGACACCCGGGAGCAAGGCAGGGGCTGGGCTCCTGGCCTCCCCTGGCAGGTGGGCAGAGGGCACTTCCGTCCCCGGAGTGCCCCCGCCCCCGCCCTCAGGACCACACTCCACACCCCGTCCCGGCGTCTCGGGGACACTGGAGACCTGAGGGCTCCTGCCAGTCTGCCACCCCGCGCCCTCTGTACAGAAAGAGGAGGCCACCTGCCCGTGACCCGGAGATGGCACACAGCCCGCGCCGGCCCTCCCCCGCCCCCGGCCCTTTGCTGACCACTGCGCTCCGACAGGCCGGCAGCACGCCAGGAGGGGCCACGAGCCGGCCAGGCCGCGGGCGCACGGAAGCGGACAGGACTGGCTCAGGCCCGACCTCGGGCGGGGGCCAGGCTCGGTGCCTCAGAGCCAGGGCATCCTGGAGCCGGGCAGGTGCCAGGGGCGGGGGGCGCGGACGGGGCATGTCTGGCTGGGGCCCAATGTGTGGACGCGAGCGGCCAGGCAGCCACACGGGGCTGGAGACGCGCTCGCTGGGGCCGGAAAGAGGCGTCAGAGGGAGCCCCGCCCGGCGAGGAGCGGCTGGGGGCTGGACTGTCCCCCAAGTTCCTCCGCTGAAGCCCGCCCCCCAGGACGGAGGCAAGGCTGCGTTTGGAGATGGGCTCTTTAAAGAGGGGGAGGTGCGTGAGGGCCGCTGGGGTCCTGTCGGAAGAGAGCAGGACACAGGCCGCACGGGGGAGGCCGTGTGAGGACACGGGAGAGAGTGGGCTCCCGCCCAGGAGAGCGGCCGGGGGAGCCCACCTGCCCCCCTGCTCCGACCTCCCGCCGGGGCCCTGCCTCTCGGGCTGTTGTGCGGCCGTGGCTCGGAGAGGGTGGCAGGTGGCGCTGGGTCCTGCCTGGCCGTGGGTCCTTCCATGTCTCCTCACGTCGGGCAAGGCGTCTGTCGGTCAGGCCGGGAGTGAGGCTGAGAGGGGCCTCGGACCCCTGACTCCACCCCCGCCCTGCGGGGACACAGGGAGCACTCGGCAAGGACAGCTGAGGAAGGACGCCTGGCCCTGCCGCTCACCACGGGGACCTGGGCCCAGACCTGGTGGGCCAGCCGCAGCCCCGGACCCTCCCCCCAAACCAGAGGCGCCCGAGCCAGGCCTGCCGGGCGCACAGCCCAGGGGCAGCGGCCGATGCCGGCGATGCTCAGGGTTCCGGGGCCTTGGAAACCCAGGAGCATCGACCCAAGAACCAGGAGGTCAGGGTTCGATTCTGATCAGGGGTCAGGGCACGGCCCAGGTTGTGGGCTCGATCCCCAGTAGGGGGCGTGCAGGAGGCAGCCGATCCGTGATTCTCTCATCATTGACGTTTCTCTCTCTCTCCCTCTCCTTCCCTCTCTGAAATCAATAAAAATACATTTTTAATAAATAATCCTACACTAATAAAAGAGAAAAATGGTAATTGGCGTACGGTGATACCGTTTTCATTGGCTAATCAGGGCTATATGCAAATTAACTGCCAACTAAGATTGGCAGTTAACTGCCAACAAGATGGCGGCTAATTTGCATATGTAGGCACAATGCAGGGAGGCGAAAGGGAAAGCAGGAAGAAGCCCCCTGCCACTGACAGTGATGGAAACCCAGGGGGGGAGCTAAGAGCTGGAGGGCAGCCATGATCGGAGAATCAGGCGCCTTTGCCGCCCTGGCCAGTGATAGCAGGAAGTAGGGGTGGAGCCAGCGATGGGAGCTGGGCACGGTCGAAGCTGGCAGTCCCGGAGCTAGGGGTCCCTTGCCTGGGCCTAAAGCGAAGCCCACGATCGCGGTGCCCCCCGCTGCCACTGCAGGTCCCCGCTGCCTGGGCTGGACGCCTAGGCCAGAGGCGTTAGGCCTGGGCAGGGGCGGAGCCTGCAACCGCGGGGAGCTGGGGGTCCCCTGCCCAGGCCTGACACCTCTGCCGGAGGCCTCAGGCCTGGTCAAGGGGCCGATCCGGTGATTGGTGATGGGAGGGTGATGAGGGTCAACTCCTCTGGCCGAGGCATCAGGCCTGGGTGGGGGGCGGAGCCGGGGATTGGGGGGATATGATGGTCCCCTTGCCCAGGCCTGAAGCCTGGGTCAGAGGCGTCAGGCTTGGGCGGGGGGTGGAGCAAGCGATCAGAGGGAGATGGGGGTCCCCTGCCCAGGCATGATTCCTGGGCCAGAGGCCTCAGGCCTGGGCGGGGGCCAGAGCCAGTGATCGGGGGGAGATGGGGGTCCCCTGTCCAAGCCTGACACCTCTGGCGGAGGCGTCAGGCCTGGGCAAGGGGCTGATCAGGCGATCGGAGGGTGATGGGGGTCAACGCCTGAGGGCTCCCAGTATGTGAGAGGGGGCAGGCTGGGCTGAGGGACACTCTCCCCCCACACACACACACACCCAGTGCACGAATTTCATGCACCGGGCCCCTAGTAATAATAATAATAAAAATACAATCAAGGCCATTCTCTAAACTCCCACCTCTCCCTGCTCTGCCCCCCGGATGGACGCGCAGCCAGACTGGCAGCTGTTCACACACCACGTGGGAGCCCCCGGGGCACGGGCTGTGGAGGGACACACCCTGGGGAGGGACGGACAGGAAGCGCCTTCCCTCCTCCCGCCATGGCCTCCCCCGCCCACCCTGAGACCCTGCCCTCAGCTCTGCCCCTGGTGCTGGTCCCAGCAGCGACCTAAGCCCACTCCCTCCCAGCGCCCCCCTGACCCAGGACACCGAGCAGGGGGCCCCTGTGCCCAGTCCCTGGGGCCACACTGGCTGGGCTGCTCCAGGCAGCCAGGCCCCAGTCCCTCTTCTCCCCTCAAAGCACGGGGCCACCTGCCCCCCCCCCCACCCGGGTCCCCGCTCCCCGAGCAGAGACATCAGAGAGGGACGCGCCAGAGACAGAAGGAGCGACGCGTGGAGCCCTGGGGCCGAGCTCCCTGCAGACGGACCGGCCCAAAGCCCGCAGCTCCCCCAGGGGTGACCAGGCCTGATCAGGGGGACTCCCAGCCGCCTCCAGGCAGTCAGGGCCCTGCCCCGGGAAGCAGCACCCGGCCCTGCTGACGGGCGCCACCCTGTGGCCGCCTCCGCCGGCCCCGTCCACGTGGCTCTAAAGCCTCAGAGCGCGGCCCGGGGCTGAGCCTGGCCTCGCACCTGCTTCTGCTGCAGGCGGGCGGGGGTTTTGCACAGGAGCAGACTGGGCCCCGCAAGGCTAGCGGCCCGCCACGCATCACAGCTCTTACGGGATGGAGTGGGACTTGGACCCAGTGTCCCTAGCTCCCGCTCAGACCCCTGGCCGTCCACTACGCTGGCTCCTTCTCCAAGGCATGCCCTCTGCTGGGCACGCCCTTCAAAGTTCAGAGCAGCCTGGCTGGCTTGGCTCAATGGCTGAGTGTTGGCCTATGAACCAGGAGGTCAGGGTTCAATTCCTGGTTAGGACACACCCAGGGTGGGGACTCAATCCTCAGTAGGGGGCGTGCAGGAGGCAGCCAATCAGTGATTCTCTCTATCATTGATGTTTCTATCTCTCTCTCCCTCTCCCTTCCTCTCTGAAATCAATATATTTTTAAAAAAAGAGTTCAGGGCAGATGGGCCGCCTCCTCTGGGAAGCCCTCCCTGACTTCTCACCCTCCACAGCCTGCGTGGGCAGGTGTCCCCTCTCTGGCAGTTCTTCCTGTGACAGCCATCCTGTCGTCGGCTCATTTGACATGTTCGCACAGAGCTGGGTGCCCCCCAGCCTCCTCTGCACCCCGGTTCAGGGGGCAGCCCCTTTGCTGGACTTGGACTTGCCCCAGCCTGACGATGCCCATCCTCGGGCAGCGATGAGTCAGCCTTCAGTCCCTTCAGCCAAGATCTTTTCATTTGCTCTGTTTCTTGGGCTGTTTTGCCCTTTTAAAGTAAAAATAGTTTAACATTTCGAAGTTGTTGTTTTCTTTTTAAGACGGTGCAGAAATAAAAAAAAATTCTAACATGTTAGTTTCTTTTTTTGGCCCATCACGTGTGTGAGCGGCCTGCTCAGTGGACACCCCGCGCTGTCTGGGCCCCAGCACGACAGTTCCCGCTGGGTTCTTGGGGGGCAGGGGGCAGGGTGGGGGAGGCCCTGCACGGGAGGGAAGGAAACGTGGTGATTCGTCTCCTGGGGACACAGCAAGGATGACGGGGCCCTAGGCCCTCCCAGCAGGCGCGAGGCGTCCCCGAGCTTCAGCGAGGCCGGGAGAGCCCAGAGCATGGCAGCCTCTTGCCAGCCTGCAGGCCCACCCCTTTCAGGGCCCGGGGGCGGCTCCTCCATGCCCACCCCTGGGTGCTGGTGCCCACAGGCAGCCCCACCCTACGCTGCAGATGCTCACAGGGCAGAGAGTGAGAGAGGTGAGGGCCAGGGCCCCAGGAGGGTCTGGAAGGCCTCCTGGAGGAGGTGGCTCCTGACCCAGGTCGGCAGGTAGAGCAGGAGTTCAGCAGATCAGCAGGGACAGGAAGGGCACCGAGGGAAGTGCCAGCCCCGCAGACACCCGAGACGGTCATGGCAGTAGAGACAGTCATGGGGGGGAGAGAGGGTCACGGGGAGGAGAGAGGGTCACGGGGGGAGAGAGGGTCACGGGGGGGGGAGAGGGTCAAGGCTGAGTCCTGAGCGGCCAAGAGGGGATGAGGTCCGAGGGCCTCCCGCCGGGTCCCACCAGCACCTCAGGGAGCTCCTCGCACACGCTCCCTCCTCCCCGGGCGTCATGCCCGTTGCAGCTCCTGGATGTCCCCCCACAGCCTCTTGGAAAGTGACAGTGGCACCCTCTGCAGCTCTGTGGTTTCCTTGGCAACCTCTCTGGCAACGTGGCTGGCACAGCTCTTCCTGCCCCGGGACCCCCACACGGGGGACGGCCTCCAGGGGACGAGCGGGTCTCGAAGGTTCTCCGTGCAGCGCTGGCCAGCGGGTCCCGCGTTGGTGGGTCTCCCCCTGGCAGGAGCCGGCAGCCTGCACTGCGCCCCTCGGACCCTGACACGCTGTGGGCTCCCTTCCCTGCGGCACCTTCTGGACCACAGTGAGCCCGCGGGCAGGGGGGCAGCCCGAGGTGGCACGGGTGGCACTGAGCAGCCTGAGAGTTTGGGGAGACGAGGCAGCTGGAACGTGTGGGGCGCAGGATCCGCGAACAGCTCAGCAGCCTGCATGGGAGCCCGAGAGCCTTCTCACCGGCGAGCTGCCCACAGGCCGCAGGCGGCCAGGCCTGAGGAGACGCCCCCGGGCACTGGGAGCGGAGGGGCTCTGGCGGGCAGGGCCCTGGGAACTGTTTGTGCCCGGCGCCCAGGTGGGGGCCTCGCCGGCACCCGGGTCTCAGGCAGCAGGGCCGGGCCTGAGGGGCAGACCCCCGGCCCCAGTGACGGCGATGCCAGACCCCCCCCCCTCTTCACAGACGCAAGGTGAGAGGTCAGGGCAAAGGGTCACAGTGCCTGGCACTCTAGCAGGGGAGAGGGAAGGACCTGCCAGGGGCCAGCGTCCCTCCGTCCGTCTGTCCGTTAGGCGCCCTTCCGCCTTGTGCTTCCATTATGGAAATGCTCGTAATTAAGCAAAACCCCGCGCAGCCACAGGCCTGACTGCCAGGGCTCGGCCATCTGGCGCGGCGCACGCCCAGGAGGCCGGGGGAGGGCAGCTCGGCGGCCAGCCAGCGCGGCGGTCACGGCGAGCGCCAGGCCACGGCGGCGTTTACCGATCAGGCCCAGCACCCGCTCCCCGCCCATCTGCTCTGGCTCCTGTTTGGGGGCCACGGGGTTTCTGAGAAGCTGTCCTCTGACCTCATAGGCTGGTTCACGGACGCCTGTGCGATGTCGGCCAGCGGGGTCACGGCCTGGCCGGTGTTGCTCAGTGGTTAGAGTGCAGGCCTGTGGAGTGAAGGGTCCTGGGTTCGATACCAGTCAAAGCACGTACCTCGTTGCAGGCTCCTCCCTGTCCGTGCAGGAGACAACCAATCGATGTGTTTCTCTCACATCGATATTTCTCTGTCTTTCCCTCTCTCTTCCTCTCTCCCTAAAAATCAATGGAAAAATATCCTCACGTGAGGATAAAAAGTAAAAAATAGCAGTAAGTCAGCCTGGTCACCTCGGATGTGTGCGCACGAAGACGCCGCAGCTGGGAGGGGCTGGCAAGCGGCTCAGGAACGTGAGGCCCAGGCTGGCCCTGCAGGAGCAGCACACAGAGACCGAGGCCTGGACCGGGGACACCGGACCTGCTGGAGCACGCCTCACCTGAAGCTGCCCCTCCCGGGCTGGTCTGTGGAAGAAGCCAATGGAGTTACTCGAGTCGCCTCTCTGTTGCTTGCAACCCAAGCACCCTTCATGTGATGCAATCGCTGGGCCCTCATTCCAGCCTTAAACCAGCCAGCAATGTTCACACAATTCTGAAGCCTGTCTTGTTCCCCAGAACTGAGGAGTGTAGACCCGAAAAGTGAGGCGAGGGAAGGGCTGCTGCAGGCAGGCACCCAGCAGCGTGGGCCCGTCAGAGGTGACAGCAAGCAAGCAGATGGGCGCTCACCAGAGAGGAAGCCGGGTTGCTCACGCTCATGCCTCACCGTGGAAATGCAAATGAAACCACAGCAAGTACCGTCACACCCGCGAGGCTGGCAAAGGGTCAACAGGATAATATCAAGTGTTGACAAGGATGTGAAATGCCTAGAATGCGCCCGGGACCCGCCGGCTTGACACACACCACTGCCGCGCGGAGGGTGGTATATGAGTCGGTGTATGAATGGGTGGATGGAAGTGTTATGAGCGTGTGGGTAAGTGGGTAGTCATAGGGCAAGTGAGTGACGGGTGAGTGTGGGAGAGGATAATGCCTGGGCGAGTGGATAGGTATCAGGTAAATGGAATATGAATGGAGGAGAGGCAGGTAGGTATACGGATGCATGGATAGGTGAGTGAGGGAATGGATGTGTGGTGTGTTAAGGGGTGGGTGACTGGATGAAGAGATAGGTGGCTGAGGCAATGGACAGGGGGATATATGAGTGGGTACATGAGAATTGGGATGTAAGGGAAGAACCATGTTACATTAGTTTTGTGGGTGGGTGGATACAGGACTCAGTGCTGGATGGATGGATGGATGATGGATGGATGGATGGATGGATGGATGGATGGATAATGGATGGATGATGATGGATGGATGGATGGATGGATGGATGGATGGATGGATGGATGAGGGATGGATGATAGATGATGGATGGGTGGATGGATGGATGGATGGATGGATGATGATGGATGGATGGATGGATGGATGGGTGGATGAGGGATGGATGATAGATGATGGATGGGTGGATGGATGGATGAGGGATGGATGGATGGGTGGATGAGGGATGGATGATAGATGATGGATGGGTGGATGGATGGATGAGGGATGGATGGATGGGTGGATGAGGGATGGATAATAGATGATGGATGGATGGATGGATGGATGGATGGATGAGGGATGGATGGATGGGTGGATGAGGGATGGATGATAGATGATGGATGGGTGGATGGATGGATGGATGGACAGGTGGTGGATGGTGCAGTGGTGAGCACGTACATTTCCCGTTTAGCAGACAGGCTCTCTCTGAGAGCTCTCTCAGAGGTCCTGGTCCCGACTCTTCTACAAACTTGCTTTCTGCCCCTCTGGGCTCCGTTTCCCCATTTGCTCTGTGAGTGCGATGGAGTCGTGCCAGGGTTCTTATTCTGGCATCAAGAAGGGTTCAGCAATCTGGACAAAGGCTGTGTGTGTAACTTAAAGGGTCCAGAGATGAAGCATAATTTTGAAAGGCATTTGGGGGTCAGAGGAGCCAGGTTAAAGAGACTAAGATCTCCTCGTCTCAGGACCCCATGCTTTTTATTAACACACATTGTCCTGAGGCGAGGTGGAGATACACACTTCAGAGGGTCAGGGTTGCGTACACAGAGCCCATTGCCAGATTGGAAGAATCGCCTACTGCTGTTCAGGTGTTTGGCCAGTAGGAGGCAATAACATGTAGACTAAGATGCCCTGAGCTGTCTGGCAGCAAACAATCAATTTAATGCATCCTATGCAGGTGGGGAAATGCCTTTAGCCATTCCCAGCAGGTGACAACGTATGTGACTCAGCCCTTGCTGAGCCCCCAAGTTCCATCAACCCTTCGATGAAACCCTTGCAGTTGTGACCTGCTGGACCTGGCTTCGGGCAGAGGCGGTTAGCCGTGCCTGCTCCAGTCCCCAGACCAAACCCAGGTGCCTGGGAGTCACAGAGCCAGGGTCAGCAGCCTCCGCCAGCCATCCTCCCGGACCCGCCAGACAGGGAGCGGTCTGCCCGCTGGCGTTGCCATGGGAAACCCGTCACGGCCCATTTCCTCCCCGGCCAGCTCCGACCTCCCGCTGACCTCCCCAGCGCTACCCCTTTTCTGCGCAAATAGAGGCCGTCGGGCCTGCGCAGGGCCCTGTCTCCTGGGAGCTGGGGACACAGCCGGGAGCGGGCAGTGGAAGCAGTCAGGCAAAGGCAGGCTGCTCTTTGGGCCCAGCGCAGCCGTGGGCAAAGGACGGCCCGCGGGCCGGATCCGGCCGTTTGAAATGAATAAAACTATTGAAAAAAAAGACCGTACCCTTTTATGTAATGACGTTTACTTTGAATTTATATTAGTTCACACAAACCCTCCATCCATGCTTTTGTTGCGGCCCTCCGGTCCAGTTTAAGAACCCATTGTGGCCCTCGCGTCAAAACGTTTGCCCACCCCTGGCCCAGCGGGAACGTGCGTGGGGGCGTGGGGAGCCACAGGAACACGGCCCACACGGGAGGGGGTGCTGCTGGGACTCACAGCTCCGCGAGGTGCTGTGCCCTGGGCGTCTAGGAGTCGAGCCACGAGGCCGCCGGCCGCCGTTGGGAGCCCGGGGCCCCGCAGGGTCTCCGCGCTCCAGCAGCTCCGCGTTTCTGCGACGGACGCTCTCACCGACTCCATGGTTCTGGCTCTTCAGCCACTGCCTCCTCAAGGGCGAGGCGGCTTCAGCAGCGGCAGTCAGGGAGGGCGCCTGGGGCGGTGCCCGGCCTGGCAGGCAGAGGGAACAGCATTTGCAAAGGGCCGCTGGGCCCACAGAGGTGCGAGTGTCTGAGAGGCCTGGCCGGCCTGGGCTCACAGGTCACACTCAGAGCATGTGGGGTCCTGGCGGCCGCAGGGGGCTCAGGTAGAGGGTGGCCCACACCACTGGGCCGCCCTTCCTCACTGCCCAGCCTTCCATGTGGGTGCAGCCGGAGGGCGCCCCGGGGATCTGAGCCCCCCCACCGCTGCAGTGCCCTGGCTCAGGCGCGAGAGGCCGCCACCCCCACAGCAGGCCAGGGCACCCCGGCCTCCAGGGAAGCAGGGGCGGCCGGTCCTGACCCCGGGGGGGGCCATCGCCTCTGGAGTCAGGGCCAGGGAAGAGGCGGTTCCAGGACGCTGAAGTGGGCCCGCCTCCCAGTGCCCAGGGCAGGACAGGGCTGCTGCCAGGCCCGCAGGCGGCCTCTGCGTCTCTCCGGGGAGAAAAGGCCTGGCGATGTCTGCGGACAGCTGTGCTGGGACCCACCCCACCCGTCCGCCAGAGGCCCCTCGGCCGGGCCGTCCCGGGGAGTGTGCTGGGAACCTGGCATGGGTGGCGGGCTGGGCGGCCAGCGCCCCGGGAGCCAGGCCGGGCAGGGGGACCCGGAGACTGAGGTGGTCCGAGACGCCCAGCTACACACTTTGGCGCCTCCATCTGCTCTTTTGGCTGCAAATCCAGAATTAGGAGGTCAGCGCTGGCCAGTTTGGCCCAGTGGATAGAGCGTGGGCCTGCAGACTGAAGGGTCCCAGGTCCAATTCCAGTCCAGGGCACAGGCCCGGGTTGCAGGCTCGATCCCCAGTGTGGGGCGTGCAGGAGGCAGCTGATCCAGGATTCTCTCTCATCATTGATGTCTCTCTCTCTCTCTCTTTCCCTCTCCCTTCCTCTCTGAAATCGATAAAAATAAATCTAAAAAAAACCACAAGAATTAGGAGGTCATTTGATTCCCGGTCAGGGCACATGCCCGAGTTGCGGGCTGTATCCCCACTAGGGGGCGTGCAGGAGGCAGCCGATCAATGAATCTCATCATTGATATTCCTATCTCCCTCTCCCTTTCTCTCTCTAAAATCAATAAAAACATATTTTCTAAAAGAGAATTGCCCGGCGGTGTGGCTCGGTGGTTGAGCATCAACCTGTGAACCAGGAGGTCAGGGTTCCATTCCCGGTCGGGGCACAGGCCCGGGTTGCAGGCTCGATCCCCAGTGCGGGGCGTGCAGGAGGCAGTGATCAATGTTTCCGTCTCTCTCCCTCTCCCTTCCTCTCTGAAATCGATGTGTGCACATGAAAGAATCGGTCACGGGGGTGCTACCGGGATGTGGGCACGGGACACCGAGCCACCCTCTCATGCCAGGTGGGCCTCAGGGCAAGTGCACTTTAACCCCGAAGGGCTGGCATGAGGGCAGGCAAGAGGGAAGGACGGGCATCCATGCCTCCCGGGGCCTTGCTGAGACCGGAAGTCAGTCCCACCCAAACCCCACACCCAGTCCCCACCGTGCAGCCCACCCCTCGCCCTGTCGGCCCCGTGCCATGGCGCCCCGGCCAGCAGTGGATGAGGGCGTGGTGAGAGGAAGCGTGACCGATGAGCCACGGGGAGAGCGAGGCACGGTCGCCTCCCTCGCCGAGCGTTTAACTTCAGCAGCTGAGTGCCCTGGGACCAGGGGCTCCCCGCTGTCCCAGTGCACAGGCCGCCATGTGCCCCTCCTCCGAACCTGGACGGAGGGTGCAGTAGTCATCTCCCTGCTTCGCCTGCAGGTGTGGCCGGTGGGGTGGTCGGCAGGGACCGCACCGATGGCGGCTTTCTCAGGGAGGCCCCTCCTCTGTCTCTGGGCCCCCAGATACTTCCATTTGACACCATCAACATTCCCCGGCGTGGCCATCGCGAGCCCCACACAGCCCTCCTGTCCCCTGACGTGTCCCCTCCGTCTCCGAGGGCTCCTGTCCCGGCCCAGACCTGGAGGCCCCCGCCCCCCACTCCACCCCCGCCAGGAGCCCGCCCGCAGCGGCACCCACCTTGGTGGGCTGGGCTGACAGTGCTCTCAGGCCCCTCGGAGCTCAGAGCTGGGCCAGGATTCACTTCTTAGTGAATGATGACAGATAGATAGATAGATAGATAGATATAGATAATAGATAGATAGATAGATAGATAGATATAGATAATAGATAGATAGATAGATAGATATAGATAATAGATAGATAGATAGATAGATAGATAGATAGATATAGATAATAGATAGATAGATAGATAGATATAGATAATAGATAGATAGATAGATAGATAGAGAGATATAGATAATAGATAGATAGATAGATAGATATAGATAATAGATAGATAGATAGATAGATAGATATAGATAATAGATAGATAGATAGATAGATAGATAGATATAGATAATAGATAGATAGATAGATAGATAGATATAGATAATAGATAGATAGATAGATAGATATAGATAATAGATAGATAGATAGATAAATAGATATAGATAATAGATAGATAGATAGATAGATAGATAGATATAGATAATAGATAGATAGATAGATAGATAGATATAGATAATAGATAGATAGATAGATAGATAGATATAGATAATAGATAGATAGATAGATAGATAGATATAGATAATAGATAGATGATAGATGGATAGATATAGATAATAGATAGATAGATAGATAGATAGATATAGATAATAGATAGATAGATAGATAGATATAGATAATAGATAGATGATAGATGGATAGATATAGATAATAGATAGATAGATAGATAGATAGATATAGATAATAGATAGATAGATAGATAGATATAGATAATAGATAGATAGATAGATATAGATAATAGATAGATAGATAGATAGATAGATATAGATAATAGATAGATAGATATAGATAATAGATAGATGATAGATAGATAGATAGATAGATGATTGATAGATAGATAGATAGATATAGATGATAGATAGATGATAGATGATTGATAGATAGATAGATATAGATGATAGATAGATGATAGATAGATATAGATGATAGATAGATGATAGATAGATAGATGATAGATAGATAGATGATAGATAGATGATAGATAGATAGTAGATATAGATAGATAGATAGATGATAGATAGATAGATGATAGATAGATATAGATGATAGATAGATGATAGATAGATAGATATAGATGATAGATAGATGATAGATAGATAGATAGATGATAGATAGATGATAGATAGATAGATGATAGATAGATAGATAGATATAGATGATAGATGATAGATAGATATAGATGATAGATAGATGACAGATAGATAGATATAGATGATAGATGATAGATGATAGATAGATAGATAGATATAGATGATAGATAGATGATAGATAGATAGATATAGATGATAGATAGATGATAGATGATAGATGATAGATAGATATAGATGATAGATAGATGATAGATAGATATAGATGATAGATAGATGATAGATAGATGATAGATAGATATTGATGATAGATGATAGATATAGATGATAGATAGATAGATGATTGATAGATAGATAGATATAGATGATAGATAGATGATAGATAGATAGATGATAGATAGATATAGATGATAGATAGATGATAGATAGATAGATATAGATGATAGATAGATGATAGATAGATGATAGATAGATAGATGATAGACAGACAGATAGATGATAGATATAGATGATAGATAGATGATTGATAGATAGATATAGATGATAGATGATAGACAGATAGATAGATATAGATAATAGATGATAGATAGATAGATATAGATGATAGATAGATGACAGATAGATAGATAGATATAGATGATAGATGATAGATGATAGATAGATAGATATAGATGATAGATAGATGATAGATAGATATAGATGATAGATAGATGATAGATGATAGATGATAGATAGATATAGATGATAGATAGATGATAGATAGATATAGATGATAGATAGATGATAGATGATAGATAGATAGATATAGATGATAGATAGATGATAGATAGATGATAGATAGATATTGATGATAGATGATAGATATAGATGATAGATGATAGATAGATAGATGATTGATAGATAGATAGATATAGATGATAGATAGATGATAGATAGATATAGATGATAGATAGATGATAGATAGATAGATGATAGATAGATAGATGATAGACAGATAGATGATAGATATAGATGATAGATAGATGATTGATAGATATAGATGATAGATGATAGATAGATAGATATAGATGATAGATGATAGATAGATAGATATAGATGATAGATAGATGATAGATAGATAGATAGATAGATATAGATGATAGGTAGATGACAGATAGATAGATATAGATGATAGATGACAGATAGATAGATATAGATGATAGATGGATAGATGACAGATGGATGACAGATAGCTATACAGTAGATGGGCAGACAGTGTGGACGGAAGGAAAAAAGGCCACGTGCTGACCAGACCGGCTCAGGGGGGCCTGCGTGGCCGTCTTGCAAACTCAGAGACTAGAGTCCCCACAGGGATGGTCTGGAATTAAACTTTAGCTAAAGCAGTTACGGTGGGCGGTCACCTGGGCCGGTATCTTCGCTGACGAGGTCCACCTTTACCGTAACGGAGCCCGCCTGTCTTTCTGTGTCTGTGATAGCACACCCTTGACATGTCTGGGTAACTGGTAACTCCCCTTTTTCCAGACCCCTTGGGGCACAACCAAATGCGCCTGGCCCAGGGCAGAGGCCGCAGGTTCCTTCATGGTTATTGTTGCCATGTTCATTGTTGCCTGTCAACGATCCTGCCCCCGCCCGCGGAGGGCCCGGGAGCCGCGGGTTGTGAGGGGACCAGCGAGGTGACGGGAAGTAAACCCACATCCAGACACAGCGAGTGCGGCTGCAGCGCGGAGACGGAGGGGAGCTGCACGGGCAGTGCCACCACGACCCTCCCGGAGGCCAGGGGGCGGCCGAGGTGGGCCTGCCCAGCCCTGGCTCTGTCCCAGGGGGGGGCCGAGGTGGCTGCCGGGAGGCGCGGGCTGCGGGGCGATGCGCAGGCAGGGAGAAGGGGTCCCCACCCACGTCCGCCCTGGCCGGCGGCTCAGGTGGTTGGAGCGTGTCCCACACCCCAGAAGGTGCGGTTCCATCCCTGGTCGCGTGCGCACAGGAGACAACCAATCCGTGTTTCTACCTCACATCACTGCTCCTCCCTCTTCCGTCTCTCTCCCTTCCTCTCGCTCTAAAAGTCAATAAAAACATACCCTCGGGTGAGGATAAATAAATACATAAATTTGAAAAGTGAAAGCAGTGCCAGCACAGAAGCGTGGTCCCGGTGAGGCACACAGCCACACGAGGGGGGCGTGGGCGCGGAGGGCGTGGAGGGGACTCTGGTCGAGGTTCCTCCCGACCTTGGGCTCTGAGAGGCGCCAGACGCCTTACTCCACCGCCCTTTGCTGAGGTCACCCCATCTGGGGAAGGGGTGCTCGGTGGACCCGGGAGGCAGCCTGGCTGAGAAGGCAGAGATGGGGTGCAGGGCAGCCCCCAGAACTCAGCCTGCGCTGCCGGACGCTCCCTGCCAGCTCCCGGGAAAGGCCGGAAGTGCCCCTTTCTTTTTTTAAAGTATGTTTCCACTGACTTTCAGAGAGAGGAAGGGAGAGGGAGAGAGAGATGGAGACGATGGGAGAGAATCATGGATCGGCTGCCTCCTGCACGCCCCCTACTGGGGAGTGAGCCTGCAACTGGGGCACATGCCCTTGACCAACCAGAAGCGAACCTGGGACCCTTCAGTCTGCAGGCCGATGCTCTATCCACTGAGCCACACAGCGAGGGCAGCCACTTTCCACGGTGAGACCGCACCGCGCCTGCCTCACTCATCAGCTCCTGCTACAGTGAGAATCCAGCTTTGATGTCGGTGTGAGAATTGCAGAGTGGAAAGCTGGAAGGAAACCCCATCTCTACAGAGGCAACGTGGGGGTCCCTGACTTCACACACGGTTCACGCCCACCTTCTCCCGCCCTCGGCACGGCATCCGGACCAGCCACCAGCCCCCGCCTCAGCCAGGAGCCCGGGAGGAGCGCACAGGACCCAGTGTTCCAGGGGACACCAGGCAGGTGCCGGCTGCGCCCCAGCACCGAGGCCGCACTGCGGCCCCACCTGCCCCAACCACGTCCCTCTAGCGCAGTGACAGCGAACCTTCTGAGCGCGGCGTGTCAGCATTTTGGAAAACCCTAACTGAACTCTGGTGCCAGGTCACATATAGAAATTTTTTGATATTTGCAACCATAGTAAAGCAAAGACTTATGTTTTTGGTATTTATTTTATATATTTAAATGCCATTTAACAAAGAAAAATCAACCCAAAAAATGAGTTCGCGTGTCACCTCTGACACGCGTGTCATAGGTTCGCCATCACAGTAAAGACTGTCTGGGCCCACACGCCCACCCCACGCACCCCACCCCAGGGCCCCAGGGGACTCACCGCGTGCGGGCGTGGGGCGGAAGGGGCCCCAGCCCCCTTTACGGAGGCTGAGGGGCTCATTCAGGGCCCAGGTTGCACAGCAGATGCAGAGCAGCAGGGAACCTGCGCTCATGACCCTGCTTGTCACACCCCAGCCCTGCACCCGAGGGTCACCCAGTGGGCAGGGCAGGCTGACGAGAGACAGCGCCCCAGTGTAGAGACTAGAAAGGGGTCACACGCATTAACATGTTAAAAAATGCAATACATGTGACGGGAAGGAGCATTCCATAACTTCAATCTCTCTTTTTTTTAATCCTCACCCGAGGATATTTTTCCATTGATTTTCAGAAAGAAGGAAAGACAGAGAGAAACATCGACGTCTGAGAAACACATCGATTGGTTCCTCCTGTAGGAGGTCGGAGCAGGGCCTGGGCCCGGGAGGAGCCTGCAAGCAAAATACATGCCCTTGAGCCAAATCAAACCCGGGACCCTTCAGTCCACAGGCCAAGGCTCTACCCACTGAGGCAAACCTGCCAAGGCTAAAACCCAGTCTCTGTTCTTAAGATGTCTTAGCTGTTAATCTGATAAGAGCCTCTCCCCTAAAATTTGGGACCATGACCCAAGTTAATGGGGACGTGCTGAGAGCTCGCCCTCAGAGGCCAAGGACACAGATGCCACTGGCAGCCTTCCCGCGCCAGCTCAGCCTGGTGTGACGGGCAGTGGGGGGAGCTGTAAGGAAACAGCGCTCTGTTCGCAAAGGTCTGAGTGCGCGCCAGGTCTGAGCGCCTGCAGAGAAAGGGTGCTAATGAACAGGGAGTTTAGCCAAGCTGTTGGAGTAGATATCTATGTGCAAGATTCAACTTTCATTCTATATGCCAGCAACCGTGTTGGGAAAATAACTTTCACAATACACATTACTTACAGCATCCCAAGCCCAGGGGTGATGCCAGGGGCACTTCCAGAAAAGGCAGAAAACGTGTCCGAGGCACAGGGAGGCCCCAGTGAATGGAGACCACACCGCCGGCTACAAAGCTACAGATTCTCCTGGGTGTGTTAATTCTTTCCAACTTGACTTCTAGGATCAAAGGAACTTCTATCCAAACCCCAACATGTGTTCCTGGACGGTAACATGCTGATTTCAAGACGTACAGGGAATGCAGTCAATCCAACACACATGGACCGCCTGGCACCGCGGGGCATGGGAGGCTAAAACCCACCAGGAATGCCTTGTGCAGCTTCGCCGTGAAACGCCAAGTGATCAAAGGTGGAAGCCGCGCCCTGCAGGACATGGGGCATATAATGACAAGCAAGATTCAATATCAGATGTCACAGTCCCAGCGACAGGAAGACACGGTCCAGTTTCTACGGAGCAGAGAGGAAAGGGCCTGCGGTCATCCGGTTCCCGGGTCTGGGTGGCCGGATCTTCTCTCTACCAATCCCCGCCTCTCGCCGCCCTGTCCCCCTACCAGCCCGCAATCGCAGTGAAGGAAGCCCTAGCATTCGGCAGTGATCTGAGCGCCCCGCATCACGAGGCCGCGGCGTGGTTGCCTGGGAAACGCTCACGTGCCGCCGCAGGGATTCCTGGGTCTTGTAGTTCGCCGACGGCCTCGCCTGGGCTGGTCGCGCGGGAAGGACTACAACTCCCAGGAGGCAGCGCGTCGGGCCGGGGCGGGGCCTGGCGGGACCCCTAGTTAGAGGCACTGGGTCTCCGCGGCCAGAGGAGGAAGATGGCGTCGCGGAGGGACCGACCCGGGCCGCGCGGGCTCCTGGCGCCGCCGCTGCTGCTGCTGCTGCTGCCGCCGCTGCTCGCGCCCTGGCCGGCGGCGGGCCACGGCGGCAAGTACTCGCGGGAGAAGAACGAGCCCGAGCGGCCCCCGCAGCGCGAGCCCGCGGCGGAGTTCCGCATGGAGAAGCTGAACCAGCTGTGGGACAAGGCCCAGCGGGTGAGCGGCGGGCCGCCCCGGGTCCGCGGCCGGCGGGGCGCGGGCCTCCGGCGCTGCGGGTGTTGCTTCATCCCGTCCAGCGTTCGACGCTCTCCAGTTCCTCTCTGGTATCGTGCGCGGGGGGCGGGGGCGCCTCGGGGTGTTGCAAGCCCCGTGGGCCGTGGGCGGGGTGGCCTGGGCGCCGGGTGTGGGTGGAGCCGAGGGCAGCCTCCGGGCGGCGCACTCGAGGGGTTGCCCTCCGGGCTCGGGCCGCCGCGCGCCCCGGTGCTGCAGAGCGAGCGCTCGGGGACCGGGTCGGGGAGCCCCATGTCTTGCCCGGGGTGCTGTCCTCACTCGGTGGTGAAAGCTGGCGAAGCGCTTGGCCTCCGGGCGCCGGGGAGATCGTGTGACGCCCCCGCGTCCCGTGCGCCGCGCCCCTGTGGCCTCTCCCTTCCCTGGGGCGCCCCCTCCCTCTGCTCCCGGAGGGGCTCTGGAAGGGTCCCCGTGGGGGGAGGGGGGGGGCTCACCTGCCGACCAGGAGGTGGGCGGGCCTGGTCTGTCCCGGGGCCCCTTCCCAGAGCCACCGTGGAGAAAGGGGCCGGGGCGCTGGACGCCTCCAGGGGCCCTGCGGTCCCCACCCGGGGCCAGCGCAGCGCGGCCTCACGCCGCCCGCCTGCCTCCCTGAGCTCCGCTCTGCGCACCATCGGCGGCCAGAGGCCCTGGCTGCGGGGACAGTCGGTGAGGGAGACACGGTGAGGGATCGGTTGCCTCCTTCGTGCGCCCCGACCGGGGCCGGAGGAGCCCGCACCGAATGGAGCCCGCACCTTCGGTCCGGGCCAGACCAGCTCGGGCCCAGCAGTGTCTTTTAATCTCCTGAGATGGACTGACAGGCAGAAGGCGCATTTAGCGTGCACATCCGGCGAGTTGGATACGGGGGTTCCCTGTGGGACCATCACCATCTACCAGCGGTTCTCAACCGGTGGGTCGCGACCCCTTTGGCGGTCGAAGGACCCTTTCACAGGGGTCGCCTAAGACCATCCTGCATATCAGATATTTACATGACGATTCATCACAGTCGCAACATGACAGTGATGAAGTAGCAAGGAAAATAATTTTATGGTTGGGTCCCCACATGAGGAGCTGTATTTAAAGGGCCAGAAGGTTGAGAACCACTGATAACCCCAAGCATCCCACTGGTGTCTGCGGGCTGGGGACGAGGAAGCCCTGCTTGGTCCAGGGGCTCTGCCCGCAGCTCTTCCTGGTCACCCCCCTGCACTGCTCACAGCAGAGGGGCCGTGGCTCGTTCTGGCTGCAGAGGGTAGGGTCCCTCTAGGAAGGGTCTGGTTTGTTTGTTGCTGCTTTTTAAATATATTTTACTCATTTCAGAGAGGAAGGGAGAGGGAGAGAGAGAAACATCAATGATGAGAGAGCATCATGGATCGACTGCCTCCTGCACGCCTCCTACGGGGGACGGAGCCCACAACCCAGGCACGCGCCCTGACCTGGCATTGAAACCTGACCTCCTGGTTCAGAGGTCAGCGCTTAACCACGGAGCCACGGGCCGGGAGGAAGTGTCTGGCTTGTTTAGAGCTCACAGTGCACGTAGCAGCAGAGGCAGAGTCCAGGGGTCAGCGAGCGACGCAGGCCATGTGAGTGGCGTGTTCGAAAGGGCCTGCAGGCGGCTGTTCTCTGCCTTCACTTTGCCCGGGACCACAGCTCAAGTTCGCTCCCAGCGACGGCCCAGGTGCCCAGCTGTGCCCTCCTGGCGCTGAGGTCCTTCCTGTGGAGCCCGCCCCACGGCTTCTGCCCTGGCCTCAGACTTTCTCCAAAGGCTCTGGCATGGGGTGGCCTTCCCTCCCAAGCGGGCGCCCGTGTCCAGCCCTCGCTCGCCTCCGAGTGGCCAGGCGCTGGGTGGCACGGGCACTGAGGAAGCCCCACACCCCAGCCCCGGCTCTGTCACTGGGGGGTCGTTAGCGAGTCCCTCGCGGGTGGCGTCTGCCCGGCATGTGACTGATGGTTAAAGTGCCAGTTGAATGGAACCGGGGAGAACTGTCTCGTCACTTCATCTGGCAGAGGTGTGGCTGGCCCAAAACTTGGGGGTGCCCCACAGGCCAGCAGGGGAGCAGGATCTCGGCAACTAGGGGTCCCCATCAGCGCTCAGTCAGCCACTCAGGCGGCCGGTGGGCCCGAGAGCTGTGGGGGCGCTTTTCCTCATGGTTTTCCATAAACTCGGTCTCCTGTCCTCTGACAGGTGCAGCTTCGTGATGCAAGGCCTGGTTTCTCCACCCGGCCCTGCGCCCCCCCCCCCCCCCCCCGCCCCCTTACCCAGGTGCGGGGGGGAGGGGCTGGGGGGGGGTCCTCCTGTGCCCGCAGGCTCAGGCCCCTGGTGGCAGGTGGCTCCCTGGGACCTGGGGTGGCGGCCATGCCGAGCTGTAGAGGTTCAGGCGAGGCCGGTAGTCTCACACCACAGGGCCCAGGGCCCTTCGAAGCCCTGCAAGGGCAGGTGCGGTTTGAGGGCTGGGACCGGACTCTGGCGTCTCTGGGTCACCCTTTCTCCGGGGCGTGTCGTCGGGCGCGTGCAGCGGTGTCAGGCGTCCCCTGTCCTGCCGCAGCTGCAGCTCTCCCCCGTGGACCTGTCTGAGCTCCACGCCGACCTGAAGATCCAGGAGAGGGACGAGTTCGCCTGGAAGAAGCTGAAGGCCGAAGGCTTGGATGAGGACGGGGAGAAGGAGGCGAAGCTCATACGCAACCTCAACGGTACCTCCTTCCTCCTCACCCGGGCCGTGCTCCCCACTCGGCCTGTGGGCGGGACGGCGGGCCTGCGGGCGGGCGCCGGGCAGCTTTTCCAGTTCCCAGGTATTAGTTGCAGGTGGTGACATACAGGTCTCGGTGACACGGCCTGAGGAGCTGACCCGCCAGCCAGGGTGGCTCTGGTGGCTCGGTGGGGGGCCTTCTGCAGTTTAGGGGGAGGGCTGGACGGGGTCTGACGTCAGGAAACTCCTCCCCCCCAGCTCACATCAGCCTGAGAATGCCCTTCCCATGGCTCGCTCGCCCGCCCGCCCTCGAGCCCCAGGGTCTGGCTTCCAGGTGGAGGGAGTTCTGAGGCACAGGCCGAGTAGACGGACAGGGGAGGCCAAGCCTCCCTGAGCCCAGAGCGGGCGGGCACAGCCCGGTGCCCAGCGCAGGGCACTCACGGGAACTGGTTGTGTCCCAGGAGGGGCTGGGTCGGTGGAGAGACCAAAAGGGTGAGGGGAGCCCGTGCCAGTTTCTAAAGAAGATGGACGGGTGGGGGAAGGGCTGAAGGGCAGGGAGGGGCCCTGAGTCCCAGGGCAGACCAGCAGGGCCTGTCCCAAAGCCCCCAGAGGCTGGAAGTCGCAGCCCCTTGCCCCACGTGGTGCTGCAAACCAGGCTGCTTGGGGGGGGGGGGGGGGCGGGTGCTGTGTCCTGAGGGTCTGAGAAGCAGGAGGCCAGTGCAGCCCAGGTGAGGGACTAGCGGCTGGTGGCCCGGCTGCCCTCCAGCTTCTGTTCTGCTGTTGGAAGTTGCTGACACGGAAGTTTCTCCTGTAGAACCTCTCCCTCCAAACAAGAGGGTCCTGGTTAGGGATCCCCTCCAGCCGCACCCTGCGTTGGGCACATCTCCCCTGGAAACGGCTGCAGGTGCTGGCTGGGAAGCTGGTCTGTGAAAGCGACCACACTGGTAACGACCCTTTGTCCCGCGGGACCTGCTCGCAGTGGGAGCTACGAGACACCTGGGTGGTGGAGGAACCCGCGAAGGGGGAGGCAGGCTGCAGCTGGCGGGCGAGCCACTGACCGGCCCCTCGGACCCAGGGCCGGCCGTGACTGGCGCCCACTTCCCTCCTAGTCATCCTGGCCAAGTACCGGCTGGACGGAAGGAAGGACGCCCGGGCGCCCAGCAGCAACTCCCTCACCGAGGGCCCCGAGCAGGACAGCCTGGAGGACCCCCGGCTGGAGAAGCTGTGGCACAAGGTACCCAGGCGCGGCCTCGCGTCGGGAATGGGGGCTGCTGGGCGCTCCTCTGCCCGCGTCCTGCTGTTTGTCTGTGGGGGGCTCTCCCTGGGTGGGGGCGCCTGAGGTGTGGACGGGGAGCCCCCGGGCGGCTGTTCACTCAGGCTCCCCCAGGCGAAGACCTCCGGGAAGTTCTCCAGGGACGAGCTGGACAAGCTGTGGCGGGAGTTCCAGCACCACCGGGAGAAGGTGCAAGAGTACAACGTCCTGCTGGAGACGCTGAGCAGGACCGAAGGTGTGTCCAGCCCCGCCCCCTGCTCCCAGTGACGGCCCCGCCCCCCAGGGCGCCCTGCTCCCTGGGGGAGGGGAGCTGTGGGAGGGCCCGGGTCAGGCGGAGCACTTGGTGACCTGGTCTCCGCCAGCCTCTCGCACAAACGCATCGTTCTGGCTGCTGTGACCTCTGGTGGCATCGCTGTGGGGTCGGTGGCTCCCCCCTCAGAAAGCCAGGGCCCTGGCAGTTGTGGGGGGGGGAGCCTCGGGCTCCTGAGCTGACAGCCCTGTGAAGGGCCGACTTGGAACGCGGTCTCACATCTGCACGTTCCAAAGGAAGGGACGGGGGCTTAGGGACCGAGAGCTGTGGCCTCCCCGTGATGCGGGCGGCTCGTGGCTGGTGTCCCCAGGCCCCGGGCCTCACCAGGCACCCGCTGTGTCTCCCAGAGATTCAAGAGAACGCCATCAACCCCTCGGACATGCGCCGCGCGCAGGAGGAGGTGCTGCACAGCCGGCACGCGGAGCTCAAGGACCGGCTGCGGCACATCAGCCAGGGCTACGACCGGCTGCGGAAAGTCAGCCACCAGGGCTACGGCGCCGATGCCGGTGAGCTCGGGTGGGGGCGGGGGCGGGGGGGGGGGGGCCGGTGAGCTGGGGGGGGTGGGGGCAGGGCGGGGCCCACGGCAGGCACTCCTTCTGCACGTGCACCTGGGCTCCTCTGTCCCTTTTCTCTGAAAGTTACACACCATCCCCTTCACATTCATGGTCCCTTGGCCCGTGTAGCAGTCAGGACAGCTGGTTACGCTGCAGTAACAAACAGCTCCACACGCTGTGGCTCATTTATACCAGCACTTCTTTCTCGAGTCCACTGCTCACACCAGGACCCTCTGCGGGGCCTGACAGGAAGCCGGCCTCACCCAGCGGGTCCTGTAAGCTGCGGCCGAGCAGGGGCGGCAAGGATGCCTGACGGATGCTGCACACGCAGGGGCACACTCGTGCTCACGGGCACCTGTGCATCATACACATGCCCACCCCTGCACGCTCACACCCTGTGCTGGAGGCCGGGCGGACACGCAGCCCGGGCACCACGGCCGTGCGGGTCTCTGAGGTGACCCCGCTCTCCACAGAGTTCGAGGAGCCGCGAGTGATCGACCTGTGGGACCTGGCCCAGTCGGCCAACTTCTCCGAGAAGGAGCTGGAGGCCTTTCGGGTGAGCAGGGAGCTGCCACCTGTCCTGTCGTCTCCCTGGCGGCTGGGAAGGGGCTGCGGCTTCTGCTCCTGCCCGCTCCCCCTCGGCCCCCCTCCGCTCCCCCCCCCGCCCCCCTCCGCTCCCCCCCCCGCCCCCCTCCGCTCCCCCCCGCCCCCCTCGGTCCCCCTCCGCCCCCCTCCGCTCCCCCCCGCCCCCCTCCGCTCCCCCCCGCCCCCCTCCGCCTCCAGTGAAGTGGCCTCCCTGTGTGCGGCCGGGGCGAGGGGGAGGGGGGGTGGGGAGGGGTGCTGTGGCCGCTGGGAGCGGGGGAAGTCAGCGGCTGGAACGTTCTAGAGCAGTGATGGCGAACCTTTTGAGCTCGGCATGTCAGCATTTTGAAAAACCCTAACTTAACTCTGGTGCCGGGTCACATATAGACATTTTTTGATATTTGCAACCATAGTCAAACAAAGACTTATATTTTTGATATTTATCTTATATATTTAAATGCCATTTAACAAAGAAAAATCAAACAAAAAAATGAGTTCAGTGTCAGGTTCGCCATCACTGTCCCAGGAGGAGCTGAAGCACTTTGAAGTGAAGATTGAGAAGCACAACCACTACCAGAAGCAGCTGGAAATTTCGCATCAGAAGCTGCGGCACGTGGAGCGGTTTGGCGACCAGGAGCACCTCAGCCGGAACAAGGAGCGCTACGCGCTGCTGGAAAAGAAGACCACGGAGCTGGGCTACAAGGCGGGTGCCGCCCGCGCCGGCTTCCTCTGCGCGGGGAGGGGGCTCGTGGGGCCCCAGAGGCGCAGCCTGGCTCCCGTGGGGGGCGGCGCTGCCCGAAGGGGCGGGCTTGCGGCAGGGCTGCCCGGCTCCCCCGCCCGCTCCAGGCCTGCGAGGCTGGGACCTGGCCAGGGCTGTGGGCGGCACACGGACGGGCGGGGCGGGCTGTGGGCTGCCCTGATGGCTTGTCTGGCGCCTCTGGGTGGAGAACTCTGGCCTGTCCCTGCCCGGCTCACCTGCCCGCTCCCTGTAGGTGAAGAAGCACCTGCAGGACCTGTCGGGCCGCATCTCCCGGGCGCGCCACAACGAGCTCTGAGGACGGCCTGGCGTGGCCGCGCTCAGGGTGGCGTCTGCGTGAGCCGGACCTGGGACCAGGGACAGCGTGGCCGTGACCAGCAGGCGGTGGCCTCAGACGCCCCGCAAAGCCGCTGCCCCGCGCCGAGCACTGATTCGCCTGCTGACTGAGAGGCCCTCGCCTACAGTGTCACAGCCGCGGGACCCCTAAGCCTGCCCCGGGACCCCTAAACCTGCCACGGGACCCCTAAACCTGCCACGGGAAACCCCCAAACCTGCCACGGGACCCCTAAGCCTGCCCCGGGACCCCTAAACCTGCCACGGGAAACCCCCAAACCTGCCCCGGGACCCCTAAACCTGCCGCAGGAAACCCCCAAACCTGCCCCGGGACCCCTAAACCTGCCGCAGGAAACCCCCAAACCTGCCCCGGGACCCCTAAACCTGCCACGGGAAACCCCTAAGCCTGCCCCGGGACCCCTAAACCTGCCACGGGAAACCCCTAAGCCTGCCCCGGGACCCCTAAACCTGCCACGGGAAACCCCCAAACCTGCCACGGGACCCCTAAACCTGCCGCAGGAAACCCCCAAACCTGCCCCGGGACCCCTAAACCTGCCGCGGGAGCCCCGGATCGGAGCCCCGTGCGATGACTTTAATTCGTCCGTGACTGTTGCTCGTTGTCCCTGTTTCTCACTGTCCTTGCCGCTCGGCCTCAGCCCACGGTGGCTCCAGGCACTGCCAGCCGCATGGTCCTTCCATCCCCACGCCCGGCTTCCCTGATGCATCAGAGGAAGGAAGGGCAGCTGGGGACGATTCTCGCCCCTGCGGGCACCCCGCGGGGAAGAGCCTCCGGGTGGTCTAAGGGACACCTTCCCAGGTTGGCCCCTGGAAGAGACTCGGCCGTCGGGCACTCACCCCTTGTTGGAAGGAACCCCGGGCAGCGTGCTAGTGTTCATGGGATTGGGGTGCCGGGAGGGGCCCCGCAGCCACTGGGTCCTTGGCAGGGCGGCCTCCCTGCTGGGCCTCCATACCATGTGTGCCCTGGCCGGCAGCTGCTGTGTCCCTCCTGGCCACTGCCAGGCCTCAGCAGGGCTGGGGCTGCCCTCTGAGGCGCAGTGCCAGGGGCCCAGAGCCGTGCCCTTTGCCTGGCCAGCCCTCATGGGGTTCACATCACAGTGGGGTAAGAGGCCTGGGATGTGGAGGTGAGCAGAGGGGACGTGGGACTCGGTTTACCTGAGTTGTTGACAACCTGGCCTTCAGACCATGCGGTTGGTGGCTCCTGCCCCTGGAGATCGCCAAGGTGGAAGTGAGGGGCAGTCGGTGCACAGACCGCCTCCGGCGCATGCGCTGTCCCAGGGAGCATGGGGCCCACCCCAGGACCCCCAACCTCCTATAGCTAACCACTTGGCTTGTGACCCCCAAGTTCAGATACTAAGCCCAGCCCTCAGGGTGTGGGATTTGTAGGTGGGCCCTGGGGGGTGATTGGGTCTGAGGGTGGGGCCCCCCACATGGGGTGAGCACCTCTTCCTGCCCAGCGAGGTGGCAGCTCTCCAGACACCAGTCCCTCCGCTCCCTGGTCTTGGACTTCCCGCCTCCGGGACAGAAATAAAGGGTTAAGCCTCCAGTTGGCGGGTTTCTGTTCAGGGGCCCAGATGGACAGACGGAGAAGCCACACGGTGTCCCTGTTGGAGCTTCATGGACGTGAGAGTGTGTGTGTGTGTGTGTGTCTGTCTGTCTGTCTGTCTGTCTGTCTGTCTCGGCCTCCGTGCCTTAAGCAGGGTGGGCCCTGTCTCCAGAGGTGCCCCTTGTCTAGTGTTCCATCCCGGCTGCCACTGTTGGCCACATGCTTGCCGTGGGTGGATGTGTGCGTTGTTCTGGACAGTGACATGGGGAACACGGCTGTGGTGGACGTGTGTGTGTGTGTGTGTGTGTGTGTGTGTGTGTGTGTGTGTGCGCGCGCGCGCGCGTGCACAGGGCTGCCCGGAGGCAGGTGAGGCTGGTGCCAGACGGCGGCCTCAGTCGGGTGTCAGCGTAGCTAACTGCGGCGTCGGTGTGTTCCTCTGGTCAGTCTGAGCGAACGCCGGAGAAAGCCCACACAAGTCCTGCGTCCTGGGATGAGTCTGACATGGTTGCCCACGTGGCCGCCATGGCACAGGCTGCACGCAGTGGCCCACTGGAGGGCGCCCCCTTTTTGTTTAATCCGCACCCGAGGACATTCTTAGAGGGGCGGGGGAGAAGCATCCCGCATGCACCCCGACCAGGGTGTATGCCTTGACCGGGCTTGAGCCCACAACCCTTAGGGTCACAGGCCAACACTCCAACGCTGACCAGGGCGGCCACGTCTGTCACCGTAGTTACTGTTGCCTGTCCCTGCGTTTCACGTAAACGGACAGGTGGTCAGTGTGGCTGTCCCTCTGTCCCGCCCCGTCTGTCAGGGAGGCTCCCTGTGGCAGGGTGGGCGGGCGACTTGTCAGAATCTGAGCGACGGGCGGCTGTCTGCGCGGTCTGCCCGCCGGGTACGCAGCTCTGATCAGCCCTGGACGCGCGGGTGGAGTACACACCTCCGTCCTCACGGTCACCAAGGGACTCGCTTTTCCGCGTGCATTTTGGAATCGGCTTCTGAACTTGAACAGAAAAGCTGCTAGACTTCTGGTAGGACGGCCTTGACCTGGGGACGGCGAGTGGTCCTAGCAACGCTGCGTCTCCGGCCGCGGGCGCTGCTCGGGTCCTTTTCCTCCGCCCGCCTTTCCTCCTCGGGGCCCCGCCGGCCGCATCTCCCCTGGATTTACTCCTGGCTCTGGTACCTCATGCTGTTGTGAACAGGTTTTCGGTTCATTTTTAAATGGTGTCCCCTCGGTCCACGTGTCAGTGGTCCGTCCACGCTCATCTCCTGTCCACACGACAGCCCCCCTCCCAATCCCCACAGCTGCCCCTCTGCCCTGGCCTGCGGCCGGCCATCCTCCTCCAGGGGCATCGCGGCATCTGCCGTGATGAGACCTCAAAGGTTGGTCTCTGGGGTGACAGTCACGCGGGTTGTCGACGCCTGAGCGTGAAGGAACTTGGCGCCCATTCCTGTGAGCGGTCGGACCTGCTGGCGCCTGCAGCTCCCTCTCCGCGTTGCCGTGACTTGTCCTAAGGAGGGTGAAGTGTCCGGCTGCAGGCGTGGCGTCGCTCCTGTGGGGGCTGGGGTCCGTGGGGCGCCCGCCAAGCTGGGATCTCCTTGCACTGAGTCTTAAGAACCCAACTGTTAACAACAGGCGTGGGGCTGTTTAGGCTTCCAATTGTTTTTTAAGATATACTAGAGGCCTGATGCATGGCATTCGTGCAAGGGGCTCGCAGCTGCAGCTTCGTCCAGAAGGTCGTTCGGCTGTCGGTCTAATTAGCATATTACGCTTTGATTATTATAGATGTTTGTTAAGGAATCGCCTCTAAGTTGTCAGAACAGTTGGCCGGCGTTGGGCCTGCCCCTGGTCTCCCTGCCTCTGCGGGCTCTAGTGAGACCCTCGTGCTCCGGAAGCTGTAGGTGTGCTGTGGCCAGGACGCGAGCCCTCCCGCCAGGGACCCGGCCCCTGGAGCCCGCCCGCTAGCCAGGCCCTGCCCCCCCTGCAGCTTCTGGGAGAGTCCTGCCGCCTCGGCCGGTGCAGGGCCAGGCGGGCCTCCTCCAGGGAACACCCTGCCCTCCCTCCCTCCCCAGAGCTCAGGGCCGGCCTGACTCCCCCTTGACCCCCAGCTCAGAGGTCGCTCAGAAGGTGGGGCACGTGTCCTGCAGACCGAGATGCTGAGGGGGAGCAGATGGAGGGCCAGCACTTGTGCTCCCCATGGCGGCTCCCGTCTCAGTGGGCCAGGGAGCTGGTGGGAGCGGGGGGGACTGATGGGTGCAGGATGGATGGACGGACGGACAGGCTGGTGGATGGACAGAGGGAGGATGGATGGGTGGAAGGAAAGGAGGGAGGGAGGGTGGATGAGGGAAGGGAGCGAGGAAGGTGGCCTGAGCAGCCAGTTGGAGCCCCAGCGAGGGAACCTCCCATCTCATCTCCAAGACCAGGTGGGGTCCCGCCGGATGGCCTGGGTGGGGGCGCGGGTGGAGGAAGCCCACTGCCACCTCTGCAGACCTCCAGCCTCCAGACCCCATGGCCAGTGCAGCCACCACCCCCACCCCCGCACAGCCAGGAACATGCTGCTCGACTCCCCCAAAGCCCCGGGCACCCCTGGGAGGAAACACCGCACCCCCACCCACGGGGGCTGAGCCCTCCCTGAGCCCTTGGCCATGTCAAGATGCCCACACTGGCTCTGGCCGGTGGCTCAGTGGTTGGAGCGCTGGCCCTCAGACACGGGTCGCAGGTTCGGTTCTGGGCCAGGGCATGTGCCCAGTGTGGCTGGGTCCCGGGCACCAGTCGGGGCGCGTGTGGGAGGCAACCAATCAACTGCAGGGCCGCCAGGCAAGGCCGCCGCCCCCCGGACAGCCCAGGAGAGAGGAAGCCCTTGGGCCTCAGGAAGACCGTGGTTATTCAAATGGAGGCTGATGGCTTTAATATTTACGTGAGTAACTGGTGGGTCCCGGGAAGCGGTCGGGAAACACGCTGGCGCCTGCCGGGTCGGAAGGTGGACCAGCCCTCCCAGGGCCGGGCAGCGCTGCGCAGGGTGTGCGGCCCGCGGGGCCCTGGCCACTGCCTGGGTGGAACGTGGGCTTCACTGTCATCGCTCGGGCGGCCGCCACCTCGGAAGGGAGGGGCAGTCGCATCCCAGGGCCATCGGTAGCGCAGCCCTGGGGCCCGGGCGCCAGCCATGCCCCCCTGGGGCCAGACCTCGGGGATGGGCACAGGCCCCCGGGAGGCTGGCTGCCGGGCCCACGGTCGCCACTGCTCAGCCACGGGCCGTGCAGTCACGGGGGCGAGGCCGCTCAGCGAGGGGCCCCCTTCCTCCTGGGCTCCAGCTGGGCCAGCCGCTCCTCGCGGGCCTGTGCGTGCTGGGCCCCCGCCCGCCGGGCCGCCGCCGTGGCCGCCAGGTCGATCTGCGCGTAGCCGGAGGTGCTGGTCCCTGGAAGCGGCCCCGGTGAGCTGGCCCAGGGGCCCCAGGAAGCCGCTCCTCCCGCAGGGGCCTCGGCGGGACAGGGCGCAGGGCTGGGGGTCCTACCCTTGCCCTCCACCCAGCAGGGCCTGAGCCGGAAGCGGGGGGCTCCTGGGCGGGAGCGCAGCTCGGCAGGAGGAAGGACAGGGTGGCTCGCAGCCAGGTGCCGGGGTAAGGCCCTCACTCCCAGGGGCCCACGGGGGACCCACCTCGGACGCCCGCGCCCGCCTCCGGGAGCTCCAGGCCCAGGTAGAGCAGCTGCTTCGTGGAGGAGGGGCTGGCGGGGATGTTCACATAGGTGGTCGCCGGGCCTCCTGCAGGGACAGGGCTGTGAGTCCCGGGGGCTGAGGGCTGAGCCGGCCCGAGCGCAGCAAAGAGCTCCCGCCTTCACTCCTCCAGGGCCTGGTCCGGCTTCGGGGGTCCTGACCCCACCCACGTCCCTCCCTAACCTTAACCCCCGGGCTTCTGAGAAGGGTGCCCCACCCCCACCCCTGCAATGCCCACTGCAGCCCAGGGACCACACCCTCTGTCTCTGGCCCCTGCATGCCACCCACCCACCACCCTAACCCCAACCACCCTCCCGGCCACTCCCTCCTCAGGTCCCCGCGCCCAGCTCCTCCCAGACAGGACACCCCACCCTGCCCCGGCCCCGGGCTAACCCCGGGTGACCGCCTACTCCAGGTTTCAGGGGCCCCTCCCCTGAGCCCCCATGTCCATCCACAGTGACACCTCCTCCAGGATGGCCTCAGGCACGCCAAGTCCCCTCCACCGTCCACGAAACTGCCCCCTGGGGTTCAGGGCAGGCCCCCAAGTAGCAGGCTGCCAGGTGCAGACAACCACCCTGCCCGCCTGGCTGGGGCAGGACTGACCACGTGGCCCAGGCCCCCTCCCCAGCAGCCCCGTGCTCCTGCCCAGGCTCCGTGGCACGCTGCCCACCACCCGGCCCTCTCAGGTGCAGGTGCCCTGGCTGGGCCGTCCCTGCAGCCGCTGTGACCGCCCCTCCCGTCCCGCGTGCAGAGCTGGGACTGAGGCCGAGCCTACCTGGGTGCGTGGGGGGCGCAGGGGGCGAGGCCGCGGCTCCCTAGACCAGAGAGAGCTGGGTCAGCATCGCCTGTTCCCACCCCTCACCCAGCGGAGCCGGGACGCTGACCAGAAGAGCGACGCAGGACAGGGCGCCAGGCCACCCACAGGGGAGATCAGCCTGGGCCCCTCTCCGTGTGCCCCTGGAGTCGCCTGTCCCCTCACCCCCCCCCCCAGCACCCACAGGCCCCGAGGGGAGAGGATCGGCCCAGGTCCACCTGCCCCAGCTGAGCTGGACTGGCTTTCTGGCTGCAGCCGCCACCCGCACCCCCGGAGGCTGTGCGTGCACCGGGCCGGCCCGGCGCCTCCTCCAGGTGCGGACAAAGCAGAGAAGGAAGGCGCTGGTGGCCCCAAGCAGGGGCTCTGACCAGAAGGAGGGAGGGAAGGCGGCCCTGCCTGGCACCCGATCCCTGTAGGAGCTGCCCCGGGAGGGGCAGGGCAGGGGCTGGATAGCGTCCTGAAGAGGGCAGCCCAGCAGTGGGGCATCGAGGCGGGGCTGGGGGCTGTCGAGGTGCCCAGCCTGCTGGCTGGGAAGGCGAGGTGCTGCCAGGCTCAGCATATACTCCCCCACTCCCCCCCCACCACGCGCGCCCCCCCCCCCCCGCCCCCGGTCCAGGCCAGGCTGCAGAGCGCCTGTGTACAGGAGCCCTGGGCGCGCTCACACCTTGCCCGGGGGCCTGATCTTCCACATCCAGGGCGGCCGGCCCACTGCCCTCCAGGAGCGGGCACCCACACAGGCCCCCTGCCCTCGGAGCCACCCCCCCCCTCCCCGCACCTGCTTCCAGGCTAGTCCTGCAGGTGCCTATCAAACCCTGCACTGTGGGGGCACAGCATGTGCTGGGGATGAGCCGCATGCGTCCCTCCCTGGGGGCCAGAGGGCAGGGGAGTCGGGGGACAGGGCTCAGGACTCCTGAGGAGGTCCATCCTCTGGGTGCCCCCAGCCCTGTCGCTGGCAGGAAGCCCCGCTTGGCCCACCCGCCCTGAGCAGGAGCGGAGCAGCAGTACTCACTCGGGAGGGAGGGAGGGAGGGAGGGACCAAAAGGCTGTGCTGGTGGCCCCACCGCCCTGGGCCATCCTGGGACCCAAGGGGGGCCCGAGGTATGAAATGCCTGGCCCCCAAGAGCCCCAAAGGCCACAGGGTCAGAGGCCATTCCCATGAAGGGTCCCTCCCTCCTTGGGTGAGGATGTGAGGGCTAGGGTTAGGGTTAGGGCTAGGGTCAGGACTAGGGTTAGGGTTAGGGCTAGGGTTAGGGTTAGGGCTAGGGTCAGGATTAGGGTTAGGGTTAGGGCTAGGGTTAGGGTTAGGGTTATGTTTAGGGTTAGGGTTAGGGTGTTGGTTAGGGTTAGGGTTATGGTTATGGTTATGGTTATCATTAAGGTTAATGTTAGGGCAAAGAAGGGAACTCACTGAACCTCTGGGGCCTCAGTCTGCTGTGGGCAGAGTGACGCTGGCCCTGTCTGTGGACACGGGACTCATGGACAGAAGCCCCGTGGGATTTTGTCAGGACTGAGCCAGCCCTACGGGTCACTGCCTGCTCGCTGGTCTGTAGCTCGCAGCCCTGTGTTTTTGCGGAGGCCTGCGGGTTCGCTGTTGGGTGGAGGTGATGTTGGCCGTGTTTGTAATAATTCTGCTCTGAGGCCTCTAACGACACCTGTGATCGCATTGCCCCTCTGCGTGTTCCCGGGAGGCCAGGCCCCTGGCCCTGCTGTGGAGGAGGAAACTGAGGCTCCGACGGGTGGAGTGACTTCTGCCCCCGCCCCCCTGGCCAATAGGAGGGCCCGGCCCTGTCCCAACGCCCGCCTTTCCCACCTTCAGTGCGCAGGGCCCACCACTCCCATCCCACTGGGTGTAAATGCGGGTGGAAGGGGGTGACAGGACAGGACGTGCAGTGGAGACCGTGGTGGGGTCCCTGGAGCTCCCCCACCCACGGGAGAGCCCGGAGCGAGGGCAGCCGGGCTCTGAGCCAGCACCCACCCTGGCCCAGAACACGAGTGTCCACCTCCCCTGGACCCGGGCAGCCACCTGCCTGCATCCCAGGGCCTCTGAAGACCTCACTGTGGCCTCCAGTGAACACTCAGAGGCCACATATCATATGTGTACATGCATCATACAGACCACACACATGCACATACAATGTACACGAATGCACAGAACATGCACGTGTGCTGCATGCACAGGGACATGTCACACACCACAAGTGCACACAGAGAGGTGCATATACATATGTGCACACACATACACACCACACAGCTGCATGCCACATACAATACACAGCTGCACACACATGCACACGTAACACACCACAATGCACACTTGCACACACATGAGCCCCAGAGGCTGTCTGAAGCCGCCACTCCTTTCCACATGCACCACACTGAGGCCTTAAGCGGCTGGACGGGCGCTCTGACCCCTGCGGAGCCGGTGGGCGGGTGGGGAGCGCCGGGCACACGAAACAGGACGAGGTGGTAAGAAAAGAACCTTTTATTTCCGGTCCAAGAATTCATTACAAACTGTCAGGTTTAAAAATGTAAAAGAGCAACAACCGCCGTCGGCCGACAGTGAAGGTGGGAAGCGGACAGTACCGGTGAGCACTCGGCCCGACGGGTGATTCCGGAGGAGGGACGCCGCCGCCCAGAGTCCAGAATCCACGGGCACAGGCCGCTTGCGGTGCCTCTGAAATCGCAGCGAACGCACAGCCGAGGCCAGACAGCGCACTCCATGCAGGCGAGCAGTCGGCCTCGAGGGCGCGGGCAGGAGCGGGGCCACGGGCCCAGGGCCCAGGACGGACGCAGAGGGACAGGCCCGAAGCGTGCCCCCCCTGCGTCTGAGCCGCCGCCAGCCCTTTTGCAGCTGGTACAGCTGGGCCCCGCGGGCTGACCACTGGAGGCGTCCAGGCCCTGCCCCCGCCCCGGCCCGTCCAGGACGCAGCTGGTGTGGAGTGAGCGGAAGGGCCGTCCAGAGCCAGGAGGGCCAGCCCCACCGTCCCTGCGCCTCCCAAGCCTCAGTTTCCTCCCCACAGGACAGGCCGCCTGTGGGTGTGGGTGTGGGTGTGGGTGTGGGTGTGGGTCCGGGTCGGAGCAGGGGGCGGGGACAAGGGAAGGCTCGCCCTACACTCGGACACGCCGCAAGGCTGTCTCAGGCTCACGTTCCCAGACAGGACGCGTGAATGGAGCTGACCGGGGACTTCACCTCTGCGGGCGGTGCCTGCGCGACGGGGGAGGGGACACGACCGGGCAGTGACCGGGCAGTCCGAGGAGGCAGTGGGCAGGGCCAGGCCTGGGGTCCCGCCCAACCCCCCCGCCGCCTCCGCTGGAATCCAGGAGGCACTTCCAGCAGCGCCGGTGGGACCACCCGGTCCTGCGGGTTCGCGGGTTCGCCAGCGGCGGCAACACCCCCTTGCGGCCCCGATGCCCCAAGGCCGGCCCTGGGGTGGTTGCCCTCCCCGCTGAGCCGCACGCTGCCGGGGCCACCAAACGGCAAAGGGCCACCCCGCGGAGCCGCGCCCTCCTGTCCCGTTCAGGGAGGGGGGTTTACCTTGAGTCCCCCGCAGACCGGACACGGGGCAAAGAACGCCGGAGGGGGCCCCGCGCGGAGGCCGCCTGCTTCCCAGGGCTCTCGAGGGGCCGGGCCGGGCGGCGCCGCCTCGCCGCCGGGGGCCTCCGTCTCCGGGCCCCGCCGTCTCGCGCCCGGCCAGCCAGAGGGACACCCCGCGGACGTCGGGCCGCCCGGGTCCCCGGCCGCGCCATCGCCCAGGCCGCCCTGCGCCGCCGGGGCCCGGTCCCGGGGGGCCTGGCGCAGGCTGCGGGGCGTGTCGTAGTGGGGCCGCGGGGCGCCGGGCACCTGGTACTCCGCGGCGCCGGGCGGGCAGGCGCACAGGCGGGGCTCGGGCGCCCCCGCCGCCGGCGGCAGGCTGAGCTGCGAGCCGCACTCGTCGCCCGCGCGCCACACGTCCAGGCTGCTCCCCGCGCAGGACGAGCAGCTGCCCGAGTAGGAGGAGTGGCTGCCCGTGGCGATGCCGCTGTCCGAGGAGCTCTGGCGGCCCACCTCCTGCAGCTGCCGCGGCCGCAGCGGCCTGGGCGGCGGCCTGGAGGCGCCCGGCGCGGCCTCCCCGAGGGCGAGGGCGGAAGCCGGCAGCCCGGGCCCCTCCTGCGACGCGCTGGCGGAGGACGAGGACGGCTCCGGCCACGCGGCGAGCCGGCTGCTGGCGCTGACGTCCGAGTGGCTGGCCTCCGACGAGGAGCTGGACAGGCTGCGGTCGTCCCCTGAGCCGGAGGGAGAGGCGCTGGGCGCTCGCCGCCGGAACGTCCCCGGCCGCCTCCCTCCCCACGCGCGGCGGCGCCCTGAGCCCGTTAGTCGGGGCCTCGGCCCCGTGGCACCTGGTGCTGGGCACCGGGAGTCGGGATGAACGCGGGAAAGGACGGCGAGCACGAGGGGGAGGGGCGAGGGCTCGGGGGTCGCGAAGGCCCACCCCGCCGCCCCAGCCCGCGGGCGGTACCTCCGCTGCCCGGCCGGCCGCAGTGGGACAGGAGGCTGAGCCGCTTCTCCAGCTGCAGGGCCTCCAGGGCCTCCTGGGCCACTCGCTCCTCCGCGGTGGCGGGGCCCCCGGGGCCGGCGTCTGCGGCAGAGGAACCACAAGGGGCAGCCCCAGCCTCCTGACCCCCCGGCCCCCGCCACGGCCCACGCGCCACCCAGGACACACGGTGAGCCCGGCACGGTCAGGGCCCCAGGCGCCCTGGTGCAGCCCCAACGCCACCGCAGGCCACGGGCGACCCCGCGGGCCACACCCCTGCACCGCACCGCGCCCGGGGCTGCACGTCAGGACGGCGCCAGCAGAGGGCGCTGCGGGCCCAGCGAGCCGGCTGAGCCCCGGGCCGGGCTGGGGAAGGAGGGAGCCAGGCCACCGCCGGGAAGGCGACCAGGTGTGGCCCACGGTGCAGCCCCTGCCCGCCCGCCTCCAGCCCTCCGTGCCCGCGGCCTCAGGGGGCCCGTCCGGGTCGGGGCTTCTGGCTGACCCCTCCTGTCCCCACTGTCCCAGCCAGAAGCGGGGCCAGTGTCCGCCCGGCTCAGCCGGAGGAGGAGGCCTGTGCCAGGGCCCAGCGGAGCGGGGACAGGGCAGAGGCCGAGGGACCCTCCCGCTGGGACCGCGCCCCACGCACCTGGGAGAACCGGCCGCAGCCCAGAGGGGCCCTTGCTCGGGGAGATGCCCCGGACGATGCAGTCGAACAGGAAGCTGATCCGCTCCCCCTCGGCCGAGGACAGGAAGAAGACTCCAGCCCCTGCGGGGACAGCCCGTCAGCCTGGCCCCCACAGTGGGCGGCAGCCTGGGCAGGGGTGGGGGTGGGGGCTCCAGGGCCAGGTGGGGCTGGCAGGAGGAAGCCCTGAGCAGAGCCTGGAGGCCCCTGTCAGGAGCTTCCCCGTACCCCCCCGCCCCCTGCCGGGTGAGTCGCACAGCTCCGGAGCCCTGGGGACTAGCCACGCCAGCGCGCGCCCCTCCTGTGTGACAGGAATGGGGGGGCCTCCCCGTAGGCAGAGGGGCTCCAGCGGCTGGTGGCCACAGGAGGAGCTGGCCGGTGTCCTGGCTGCACAGGGAGCCCAGCAGCCCCCCCACATCTCCGAGTTCCTCTGGGGGGGCAGGGCTGCCTGGAGCAGGGCCCACCCCCAGGAAGGGCGGAGACTTAGCGTCGGGCTCCACACCTGTCCCCTTGCCCCGGGTCCTGAGTGGTGAGGAGGTGCTGGCCTGCGCCTAGAAGAACCGGCCCCCGCCCACCAGCCAGCGCCGGCCCTGTGTACAGGTGCAGGCTGAGGGCCTGTGGGCTCCCTCCCGGCAAAGGAAGGGCCCGGTGGGGATCCCAGCCCCAGGGATGGACAGAGGGGACACCTGGGCAGAGGGGAGACCTGGGCAGAGGGGGCGCCTGGGCAGAGGGGGCGCCTGGGCAGAGGGGGCGCCTGGGCAGAGGGGGAGACCTGGGCAGAGGGGGCGCCTGGGCAGAGGGGGCGCCTGGGCAGAGGGGGCGCCTGGGCAGAGGGCAGGCGGGGTGAGTCAGCGCCGCGGGGTGAATGAAATCCCTCACTGCGAGTGAATGGGACGCCGTCACGTGGGCTGGGCGGCGGCGGCCTCAGCGCACAGGAATGCCCGGGCCCAGGCGCTGCCGTTGCCCAGAGAAAGGCACGTGCTCCGGAGGGAAGGTCCCTGGCGCCCGGGCAGCCCCACCCCTGGCAGCGCCACGGCGCGGAGGGCCCTACACGGGGTCAGTGCCCTGGGTCCGAGGCAAGGCCCCACCTGTGACCTGCTGCTGAGCCGGGAAAGCTGAGGCTCAAGCCAGGCCCCCACCAGGGCTCCCCCGCCCGCTGCGCCCACCAAGGGCCCGGCCTCTAATCCGAGCTCCGGGCAGCTGGCAGCCGCCGGGCACAGTCAGTCCCCCGACTATAAAAAACCACATTACAGGGGCGCCGGGCGCCGCATTCCTCCGCGTCTGCCAGCGCCCCGCTGCGGGCCAGGCGGCTGCTGGCCGATGCTCCTGGACGGGCGCTCCCTGACCTCTCGCTGGCCCTCCAGGCGCCGGCCCCGCTGCCCACAGGCTCCCGGGGGGAGGGCTCCCCCGAGGCCGAGTCCCCCCAACCCAGTGGGTACAGCGCCCCGCGGAGCAGAGGGGGAAACAGGCAGGAGAGGCGAGTTGGAGGCGAGGGCAGAGCGATCTGCAGATGGTCGCACCGTCTGGGACCCTGGGCCGAATGGGAGCACCTCCAGCTGGAGGGAGGGGTGAGGCTCCCGGCCCCTGGGCCACCAGGCAGGCCCCGCACTCGGACGGGCAAGTGTGGGGGCTGCCCGCCCGGGGTTCCTCCTGCAGGATGGGGTTTGCACAGGCCAGTGCGTCGCCCCCTCCCCTTGCCCCCGGCTGGGTGTCCCCGTGCCACCTCGGGCACCGCGTCATGTGGACACTCGCCCCAGCATCGCGCTGGGGTGGCACCAGCCCGGCCCCCCCAACCCCAGAGCGGGAGCCACAGGTCGGAAGCCAGAGCAGCCGCCCGCTCAGAAGTGATGGGGCCTCAGAGCCGGGGCCTCGACCTCCTCGCTGGACCCTGACCCCCTGACAGGTTCCTGTTCTCTGACTGCGACTCACCAACGTCTCTCGTCCGCTGCCGGGGGGGGGGGGGGGGGCCGCGACCCAGGCTGCCCAGGCCCCTGCACTAGACGGGCTGGCGCGGGGAGGGGCTCCAGGCTGCACCCCCACCCTGGGGCCCTCACCTCACCCCTCCTCACACCCCGTTGCCCCTCCCACGCCCCCTTCAATCACCACCTGGTTAAGGGGCCAGGAACCCACAGGCCCTCCCCCCACAGCTGCTGGGAACCTGCCCCCCAGCGTGACCACCGCTGGCACCTCCCCAGGCCTTGCCTCCCCCCCTGCACCACCCAGGTGCCACCTCACACACGTCTGTGAGGGCTCCCGGCGACCTGGCAACCTCTCCTCTGGGTGGAGGAGAGAAGGGGCTCCAGGTCCCCGGCAGTGGCAGCTGTCACCCCAAGGCCACAGCAGGAGCCATGCCCACACCCCCAGCCATGCCAGCCAGACCTCGGCGCAGCCAGGCAGGCGGCCCAGAGTCCCCGAGGCCCAGGTCCACCCCGCAGCGGCCAGGCCTCACACCCTCCGCTCCCCTCCAGACCTGCCCTGGGAGCTGGCCTGGCCTCCTCTGGGGCCGGGCAGTCCTCCACCCTCCCTGCCCGGGGTGGGGGTGGGGGTGGGAACCCCAAGGAGCCCTGGTCCGTGTGTGTGAGGGCGCTTCTCTGCGTGCCCCCCACACCCGTCTATTCTTTCTTTCCATTAAATCTGAACTCAAACTCCGACACGGCGGCCTCAGACGCAGACTTACAGTAGCCACACCTGGTCCCGCCTTCCAAGATGAAGCCGTGGGGCACGGCCCCGTAGCGCCGCAGGTCCGACAGCTTCCACTGCCCCGCGACGGCCGGGGGCACGGCCCTGGCCACCACCAGCATGTCGTTGCAGAGGTGGAGGGTGGCAGGGCCGCTCTCCAGCTTGGTGCCCGGAGCCACCGTCACGGGGAACCTGTGCACTGAGCCAGGCAGGGAGAGGGCATCAGCGGGCAGAGGGCAGGGAGAGGGCAGCAGAGGGCAGAGGGCAGGGAGAGGGCAGCAGAGGGCAGGGAGAGGGCAGCAGCGGGGGCAGAGGGCAGGGAGAGGGCAGCAGCGGGCAGAGGGCAGGGAGAGGGCAGCAGAGGGCAGGGAGAGGGCATGATAGGGCAACAGCGGGGCAGAGGGCAGGGAGAGGGCAGCAGTGGGGCAGGGGCAGGGGCAGAGGGCAGGGCAGAGGGCAGCACCAGCCCCGTGGCTGCCCTCACCTCCCTGGCCTTCAAGCCGGGCAAGCCCTCGGAGTGGCTGCCCTGCCCATTCCTGCCACCCACAGCCGGGCTTGGCTCCGGGGCGGCTCCTCACGGACTCTCCCTCAGGAAGCAGCCCGTTTCAAAGACGGGGAAACTGAGGCTCAGGGAGGCTGCCTCACAGCCGCCTGGCAACAGGGGCCTCCCGTCTCGGTTAGGGGTCTCCCTGGTGCTGAGCACACTCATCCCACCTCGGAGAGGGGTGCACCCCTGGGGGACCAGTCCCCAGGGAGGGTGACAGCAGCCTGCCCGGCCCTGCGTCATCTCCACCCCCTCTGAGCCCGCGTCGCCGCCCAGGGCCCCGCCCCCGAGACACCCGCTGGGCGCCCAGGCCCAGGGCCACTCACCCTCGCCGAGGGCGTAGCGGATGCGGGCGTCCCAGGCGCACATGGCCTCGCGGCTGTCGAAGCCCAGCATGACGGCCTGCGACAGGCAGACGATGGCCAGCGTGTGGGCCAGGCCCTCGTAGGCCAGGCCGGGCTCCAGGCCGCAGATGTCCTCCAGCGTCAGGCTGCTGCGCTCCCGCAGGCCCTTGGCGCGCTCCGCCCGGTCCCTGTAGGCCAGCATCAGCAGGCAGTCTGCGGGGCGCGGGGAGGCGTCAGGGCGCCAGCCAGCACCCGCCCCAGGGAGTCCTGGGTTCTCGGGGTGACCCCGAGCCAGCCACGCAGCCATTCTGCCTCGTGTGCTGGGGTCCCCCCCGCCTGTTGCCAACGGGAAAGCCGGCAGCTGGCTAGCGGGGTGGGGACAGGAGTATCGACGCTCAGCCACTGAGTGGCCCCAGAACACCCTGCCTCCAGCGCAGCCCCCCCCTCCCCAGTCTTTGGTTGGGGCGCAGCGTCCCGTTTAAGTGGGTGGCGCCCCGAATCCTGCAGGAAAGCGTGAGACATCGCCCGGGGAGCAGGGCAGGGGCGCTGCCGCTTTGATCCCCGACCTACAGCGCCAACCCCACGTGGGCGAACATTGCCCCTGCCCCTGCCCCCTGCCCCCTGCCCCCTGCCCCTGCCCCCTGCCCCTGCCCCCTGCCCCTGGCCCCTGCCGCCCCTGGCCCCTGCCACTGACGCTGCCCCTGCCCCTGACGCTGCCCCTGCCCCTGCCCCTGGCCCCTGCCCCCCCTGGCCCCTGCCCCTGACGCTGCCCCTGCCCCTGACGCTGCCCCTGCCCCTGACGCTGCCGGGAATGAGCCGCGGTGCTGGCTGGCTCCTGCCCGGCCCAGCCCCGAACCTTGGTCCCAGCCTCAGAGCAAGGGGGCCTGAGTGACAGCGAGGCCACTGCCCACCGCAGCCTCCGTCCCCGCTGCGCCCTCCACCCGAGGGGTGACAGCAGGTGGCTGTGTCCCTGCGAACCCACGCTCACAGCCTCACGGCGGGGACGGAGCTGGGGCCTCGCCTCCTGCTCAAGACCTGGCCACCGTGTTCAGACGCTTCCACCAGGAACTGCAAAGATCTCCCATTTTGAGAAAATAAAGAAGGAAATCAGAACCATCAGAGGTTCCAGCATGTTCTCTCCCAAGTGTGGCCCGGAGTCAGTCACACGGCAGCACGACGGCGCGTGTCCATGGAAATGTCCCCCAACGTGTCTCCAGAGCCGAGACGTCAGGACGGGAGGGAGCGGTGACCGCAGGAGGGCCAGCAGGAGGCCGTGGGGAGGACTCCCCGGGGGGGGCAGGGGGAAGCGCAGGGCAGGCAGTTGCTGGGGAGCAGGCCGGGGACAGCCCCCCCCCCGCCTCCCGTGCCCTCCTCACAGCAGCCCCCCGCCTCCTCGGCGCTGGGAGCCTCTCTGTCCATCTGAGAAATGGGCAGCCCCCACCCCAGGAGCCGAGGCCCTGACTGGGCCCCCGTCACATGGGAGCCCTTGGCATCCCCACCCCACAGGCGAGCACGGGGCTAGCAGGTCCCTAAACACAGGGAAGGGTGCAGCCTGCCCACGTGGCCTGCCCCAGGCTAGCCCGCCCCAGCCCTGCAGGGAGGGGGCAGTAGGGGACTGGTGCTCAGGGTGGGAAAGGCAAAGGGCCCTGCCCCTGTCAGGACCCTGAAAGTCCCTCACTGGTCCCCTGGGGGCCCACTCTCACCCCCCCCCCCCGCTCTGCCCCACAGCCTCCCCGCCTCCCCTCAGCCCTCCTTCTGCTCAGGGCAACCTGGGGACCCAGGGGACAGCCCAGCAGTCAGGCACTGAGCGGGACAAGAGGAGGAACCGTGAGGGAGGTGATGGGGTAGGGACAGGCACTGACGGCAGCGAGGGCGGTGCACCTGGGCTCAGGGTCAGAGAACAGACTTTGACTTCTGAGTGATGGAAGGAGTCAGCCCAGCAGCCCCACAAGGAACAGCATGGTGCTGGAGGGAACAGCCAGTGCGAAGGCTCAGAGGCAGGGACCCAGAGGGCTGGGCCGGCATGAGGGATAGGGGAAGAGTGGTCCCAGATCAGGCGTTTGGGTCGGGGGCCTGGAGAGGCAGGCCTAGAGCCTCACTCCAACGCCCAGGGAGCCTGCGGGCTCTAAGCCAAGGGGCCTGGCCTGGCCGCGCGTGGAGAGGGGACGCGGGTGACCACAGAGCCTCCAGCTCCGGCAGCTGCTCGGGAGAGAGGCGCTGGCTGGGCCGCCTGCGGTCACCACGGCGACGGGTCCAGAGAGCCCCACTCACAGGCCCTCCTGGAGGCGGGACGAGGGAGAGGAAGAGGGAAGGGATGCTGGGGCCAGTGGGGCAGGGGCCGAGCTGGGGTGCTGTCCCGGACACGTGAGCCAGAGAGGCCTGTGGGGCAGCAGGCGGCGCGCCCCCAGCAGCTGAATGTAAAAATAACCGTGCAGTCATGAGCACGCAAAGGCCTTGACAGCAGGAGGGGGCACCTGGGAAGAGAGCCTCCCAACTCCGTGGGGGGCGGGGGGCCTGCGCGAAGACCAGAGCCCGAGTGGCTGGAGATGGGGGTCCGCACGCCGACAAGGCCGGAGCCGGCACGGAGGCCGGAGGAGCAGCAGCTGGACTTGCCCTGAGAGGTCACAGTGACCTTGAGGCGGTGTCTTCGGGGGAGCAGCTGCTGGAGCCGGGGGACCTGCTGATGGTGCAGCAGGGGGTGGGGCGCGTGGGCTTGGGGACTGGCCGGGCTGGCCTGCAGGTGCCGCACAAGCCCGCTCACCGGCTGGTGCAGGAAGGACCGGGTTCAGGCTGTGCACCTGGGCGTGGAGGGCGTGCGGGCTCACACAGGCATTGGGGGCACACAGGCTCCGGGTGCCCGGCCCACGCCACCGCCCCTCCCAGTCTGGGCAGGGAGCACCCCGTGTGAGCAGAGCCAGATCTGAGCTGAGGGGCCCCAGCTGCACCCACATTGTTCAGGCTGCCTGCCTGGCCGGGACCCAGACGTCGCGCCCATTCCTGTGGGCACAGAGCTCCCAAGGCCAGGAGACCCTCCACTCACCACCAACTGGGACCCACCACAGCGCCAACCCCCGGGAGGCCCTGGGAGGCTGTGCAGCCGCAGGTGCTGCCGAGAGCAGCGGGGCTCCCAGCCCCTCACCCAGCAGGTCCCACCCCGGCAGGTTGCCCACGAGGCGAGGCTGCTCGGGCACCCGCCTCAGCACAGACCCGGGGAGACAGGGCAGCCTGCCACGGGGCAGCAGGGCTGTGGGGCTGGGGGCTGGGGGCTGGGGGCAGGCTATGCCTATAATAATGCCCGAGGCCCTGCCAGGCCCTTCTCTAGGCTGGACGAAGCCCCCAGGGCACCCGCACAGGACGAGGTACAAGGGACCCCTGAGCGTGGTGGGCCGGGAGCCACCCAATGCTCTGCTCCGGAAGTGCCTCTGACGCCTCATCTCCAGGCCGCACACGACACCCCCTCCCACCATCCTGAGCCTCAGCCTGGAGGAAGGGAGACGCTGCCCGGCCACCAGGCGTGGGCCCGGGCCACGGGGGGACCAGGCACGCATCCCCGCCAGGACAGGCTGAGGCCAGGGACACGCCCACGAAGCGTTAGGGCCCGTGGGGCAGGTTCTCCACGTCCGCTTCCCCAGGTGCGGCCCTTCCTCGCCCGGGAGACAAGACAAGGTGCCCTTCGCGCCGCACCCTGCCGCCTCTTACTGTCCGCGGGCGCTCCCGGGACAAACTCGAGGGCAGGACTGACCCCCCTTCCCAGGCTCCCCTTGTCGCCTCACCAGGATCGGGGGTCTCAGCTGTGAAGTCCTCAGGGATGGAACCTGCTCCCCGCCCCAGAGCCCCTGGGGGAGCTGGTCTTCAGGACAGGCAGGGAGGGGGCTGGATGGGTCGCGGCCCCAGCACCCGGCACATGGGGGGGGCAGGGCCGCGTACAGGGGGCTCGGCGGGAGCCTCTGCCTCGGTCTGTAAGATGCCTGCAGTTCTCATGCCCAACAGGGTGGACGTCACCCAGCGGGGAGACCCTGGACCCGAGCGCCCCAGTGTCCTGCCCGCTCCTCTCCAGCAGCTCCGCCCTGGGCTCCCGCGGTGGCTGCTCCCTGCCGCTTCGGCGTTGGGGACCCTGGAGCTCCATGATTCTGCCCTCTTTGGGGGCCTGTACACTCCCCCTGCACCCCCAGACCCATGCTCACTCTCAGAGAGCTGACACTGGCAAGAAGGCCACCACGGGCTGAAATCACTGCTCCCCCCACCCCCCGCCAGACAAAGACCAACCCCAGGGCTGCTCTTCCAGGGGGACCCCCCCAGGTCTGCACGGGCCCAGCTCACCACAGCTGGCTGGAGCCCTTCACCAGCACATGGGCCTGTGCCCTGCCTGCCCTCAGCCTGGCTGGGGCTCTCCCTGTCTCCCAGCCCCACGTTCTCCCCGCCTCCCTGCAGTTCCCGGGACAGGCACCGGGCGCCGGGCCGCGGGAGAGGCGGCGAGTCCCCCTCGCAGGGAGCCAGGCCCCAGAGGGGCGGCGAGGCCGGCAGGGAGTGAGTGAGTCCGGCCAAAAGCGGGCCTTGCACTGCACCCGTGAGGTGCCGGGAGCAGGCTCTGCAGAAGGGACGGAGGAGGGGGCGCAGGAGAACAGGAGGGCACCCCACACCCTCTCTGGGAAGCAACAGCCCGAGGCTCCTGGAGCCTGTGGCAGGCCCCACTGTGCGGTGCACCCAGCATCCCACACAGAGCCTGCCGGGCGGCTCCGGGCACCTGTCTCCACCAGCAGCTGCAGCCGGCGCCAGCTTCCCAACTGGCCCAGTCACTGCTGAAGGGGGAGATGCCCGGCTTTGGGCTGGGGTGCCGCCTGGGGGGCGGGGGCCATTCTCTCCTCCAGGAGGGCTGTGCCCCCACACCAGGAGACCCCTTTCTCAGAAGCACCCCTGCTCCCACCCCAGCCCCGCCCCTGCTCTACCTGGGGCAGGTGGGGGGTCCGTGGGGCAGGTGGAGAGCCGCGGGGCAGGTGGGGGGCCGCGGGGCAGGTGGGGGGTCCGTGGGGCAGGTGGAGAGCCGCGGGGCAGGTGGGGGGGCCGTGGGGCAGGTGGAGAGCCGTGGGGCAGGTGGGGGGCCGCGGGGCAGGTGGGGGGGCCGCAGGGCAGGTGGGGGGGCCGCGGGGCAGGTGGGGGGGCCGCGGGGCAGGTGGGGGGGCCGCGGGGCAGGTGGGGGGCCGCGGGGCAGGTGGGAGGGCCAGGCCCCACCCCTCGGCTCCAGGCCCTGGCTCAGTGGTCATTCTGTGGGTCCCTGGGGGTCGGAGGGCAGCCGGCTCGCACTCGCACCCCCGCGGGCGCAGTCCGCCTCCGGAAAGGGGTTGTCGCCCGGGCCTTGGGGCTGACACTGCGCTCAGCCCCGCACCGGCCGCGGTGGGTCCGGTCCCGGCGGCGGAGGCCAGGCCGGCGCGCTCTCCGGTTACAGCCTCAGCCCCGGCGCCGGCTATTTCGGGGAGCTGGCCGCGCTCCGCCGCCCAGCGCAGGAGGCCACCGGCGCCCGCGCCCCGCGCCCAGCCCGGCCCGCCCGGCCCGCTCACCTGCCACCGGCGACGGCTTGCGCAGCACCAGCCACCTACTCTTCCACTGCGGGGACAGGGGGCGTGAGCGGCCGCCCGCGCCCGCCCGCCCCCGCCCGCCGCGCGCCCGCACCTTCTTGCCGTCCCGCAGCTTGACCTGGCCCTCCACCAGCGCCGCCTCGGTCATCTTCTGTCATGGTTCCCGCCGCCCGGCCCGCGCCCGCCGCCCGCCGCCCGCCGCCCGCCGCCCGGCCCAGGGTCACTTTCAGAACAGCTAGCGGAGGCCGGCCGGCGGGCGGGGCGGGGCCGGCGGGCGGGGCGGGGACAGGGCGGGGCCGGCGGGCGGGGCGGGGACAGGGCGGGGCCGGTGGGCGGGGCGTCAGAGGTGTGCACTTCCCCGGCTCCGCCGCAGCCACGCGGGGCGCGGGGCGCACGGCCCACGCAGCCCATGCAGAACCGGGTCGTGTGGCTCGGAGCCGGCGCACGCGGTGCCTGGGGTGCTGCTTCCCCTCCCCAAGCAGAGCAAACCCCACACAAAGGGGCTCCTCTGCCCCCGTCCCCCAGTTTCCAAGTTCATCTCCACCAGCCTGGCCTCCCCGCTGGCACCTGCCCCCCGGCACCCAGGGCCGCCCCCGCCCCCCGCCAGGCGCCCTGACTACAGACTGACTTTGGGGCGACCCAGCCCCAGCCCTTCAGTCCCCTCTCCTCTCCCTCGGAGGTCGCCCACTCCCCAGCGGGGTGATGGAGGGGGTCCTAGTACATGGCCTGGGGCGCGAACCCCAGTTCAGCTGCTGCCGGGTGTAGCGGGACCAGGGCTGCGTGTCTGGTCTCCTGCAGCCCAGGGGGCACTGTGCCCCAAGGTGGCCCCCAGAGCTGTGCTGCTCTGTACCAGCCGTGGGGAGGCCCTTCTGGGGTGTGGGGTGTGGGGGGGACTCGGCGCTGGGATTCCCGCCTCCATCTGTAGCTCTAGCTCAGGTTCCGGTTCTCCAGGAACCCAGGTGGTCCAGGCACCTGGCAGGGCTACACCCCGGCGTCAGCAGCCCCCCTCTCCGACTCCAGGGACATCCAAGGCAAGCAGGCGAGGCAGAGGTGGGGGTGCCCCAGAGAAGCCACGAGAAGCATGCGCTCCACTGGGGGTCCCCTCAACCCGTTACCCCGGAATCCGCCTCAGGAAGGCTGCCAGTGGGGCACGGGGTCTCTACACTGTCCAGGTCCTTCAGGCTGGGCCCACGGAACAGGAAGTGACACTCAGCGCACAGGTCAGTCTGCTCCATCTGGCCCCCGTCGCTGAGCCTGGACCGGGTGGGAGCGTGGCTGGGTGCAGAGCGCCATCCCCCCCACTTGGGGCCCCCTCCCCACCGCCCCTGGGGGTCTGAGAGGGCAGGTCCCTGGTGGCCACCAGCTTGAAGCTGATGCCCTGGGATGTCTTGTCAGGGCCACGGCAGAGCAGGGCTGGGAGCAGCTGGGGTGCCTGCGCCCCTCCCCCCATCACCTGCACGGCTCCCGCAGCCTTTCCCACAGCAGCTGCCCCGCCACAGAGGCCATTCATGCGCCCACACGTCTCAGGCCCCAGGGGCTGGCCCTGGACAGCTGGCACGGGCGGGTGGTGGCTGCGGGCTGTGGCCACTGCCACATCCGCCACCCCAGGCGCCTGGCGCTTGGTCATCCTCGCCGGGAGGGACGTGCCTGCATTCTTGAGGGTTGGCCCTGGCCCAGCTCCCGCCATGCCTGGCGCTGCACCTGCTCCAGACCGGCCAGGGAAATTCAGGCTCAGCTGGGAGAGTCCCCTCCCCTCCAGGGCCGCAGGGCCGCTGAAAGGCAGGAGCCTCAGCGTGGCTCCCACTCGGGACGCTGGGTCGGCTCCAGCCTCTACTCCTTGGTTCCTGCTGCCGACCCCGTGCGTGTCCCCCAGCTCATGTGTGAAGTCTAGCCCTTTATGTGCCCGTGCCAGGAGGAGGGGCCTTGGGAGGTGAGCAGGTCACGAGGGTGGAGCCCCCACGACGGGATTAGTGACCTTCTCAGTAGAGACACCTGAGGACACAGCAAGCAGGCGGCCGTCTGCACACCTGGAAGTGAGCCCTCTCGGAGCCTGGCCTCTGGCTTCTGGCCACTGGGCCTGTGAGGTACTCTTGAGCTCATGCTGAGGTTGGTATAGCCTTGAGGACAGACACTGACAGTCTCAGTCAGAAACGCAAATGTCAAATCCTAAACAGAAATCTAAGCAAATCTGAAACGAGCTTATAAAAGACAATAGCGTGACCAATATCCAGAGTCCTCGCAGGCTGCATGACAGGACAAGTCGGACGGGTTTATTCACAAGGTATCATTGTGGGGGGTCCCAGGGTGCTCTGCTGCCCTGGCTCCTTCAGACTAGGGGGTGAGGGGGGGTGAGTCACCGCACTGTCCAGAGCCATGTGCGTGTGTGGGGAGGGACCGTCGGTGGGGTATGGGTGTACCGGTGTGCTTGGCCACTGTAACAAAGCACCACGGACGGGGGACTTAAGCAGCGGACATAGCATCTCAAGGTTCTGGGCAGAGGTCCCGGATGGAGGTGTCCACAGGCGGGGAGCTGCTCAGGCCCATCCTTGGCTGCAGATGACCGCCTCCCCAGGTGGCACGTCATACCGGCTTCCTTCCGTCTGCCTGGCCCCACTGTCCCTCTCTTATAAGGACACATGGTGTTGGATCAGGGCCCACCCTGACCTCATGCTAACCTGGTCGCTCTGTGAAGGTCTTCTCTCCAAACAGTCCTATTCTGATGTCCTGACGCCAACATACGGGTTTTAGGGTACAACCTGTAACACCGAGATGACCCCAAAAGGAGGGAGCCAGGGACATCAATACTCCATCTCACTCGGCTCCTTCTCGGACCTCCTGCCGGGCTCCCTGAGGCCCCACCATAACCCACTGGGCACAGAGTTCACTGATCTCCTGGGCTGGGAACAAGCCTGGGGCGGGCACTGGACGATGCCTGGCTCACACTCTGACTCAGCAGTTCACTCAGGAATGCAAAGCTGGCTTGGCCCTAGACAATCTGTACACGCGAGTCACCTCTTTAACGGACCCACACTCAACACCTGGGGGGCGGGGGTAGGGTTAGAGGTAGCTCGTGCAGGGGAGGTGTGTGCAGGCCTGGGTTGGCCTTGGAGGGGAGGCTGGGCGGGGCAGCGGCCAGGCTGGGCAAGCTGTGCTCTTGGGAGCAGCTTTATTGCCAGCCGGAGGGAATGGCAAGGAGGCAGCATGTCCCGGGGGTGCGGTCTCAGGGGGAATCTGCAGGCCGCTTAGGGGGCCGAATCCGGTCGTTGATCCAGTTCACATAATTGGCCACCCGGGTGTAGACGCCGGGCTTGTTGAGCCGCCCGCAACCATCGCCCCAGCTGATGATGCCGTACAGGTAGGCCACGCCGTTCTTCTCACAGACCAGGGGTCCCCCTGAGTCCCCCTGCAGCAGAGCTGCCCGTCAGAGCCGGGGCCAGCTCAGGAGACCTGGCTCAGCTCCTCGGCACCCCGGAAACGGCCCCCCCCACTCCCTGGCCACATCTGAGTTGTGTGACCTGGGAAGTGTGATGGGCCTCTCTGGGCCTCAGTTTCCCATCTATAACGCCTCAGGCTTGCACACACACGTCCTGCCTGGATGAGTGTGCGCTGCTGGGACTGGCCGATGGGAGAGCCCGCGGTGAGAGCTCTGCGGGAAGAGGCTGGCCTTTGGGGTCACGTGGCCAGCCCTGCCCTCGGTTGGACAGCTGGGCTGTCCGGCTTTGTGACCTGCCCTTCCCTGGGCCTCAGGCTCCCCATCTGTGTGAGGGGTGTCTCTGCCCCACTGTGGGGCCCTCCAGCAGCGGTGGGAACAGGGATGGGGCATGTGTGCCGCCTGCCTTGGCCCCCGCTGGCCCTGCGGGCCGGTCCCCTTCCCCAGGGCGCGCAGGTCTGAGGCTGGCTCACCTGGCAGGCGTCAGACTTGCAGTCGAAGTAGCCGGCGCACAGCATGTTGGGGCTGATGTCGGCCCCATACACCTCGGGGCTGCTGCACTTGCGGTCGGCCACCAGGGGCACCAGCGCCTCCCGCAGGGAGCTGGAGTAGCCGCTCACGTCTGCGGGCAGGGACACGTGTGTCAGGTGGGCACTGCTCCCTGGGCACCACGCTGCCAGCTGCCCCCACCGCCACGCACTCTCGTCCTGGTGGCCCCAGCCCGCGATCTGACACTTGTGTCCCGCAGGGAAGGGGCTGCTGGGCTCAGGCAGGCAGATGGGCTGGACGAACTGGGAGCGGACGGCACAGCGGTCCCCCTTCTTCCTCAGCCGGATCAGGACTGGGTGGGAGAGACCAGAGGTCAGCCGGGGCGGGGGGTCCATGACGGGTACAGCGTGGCCGCTGAGTCACACCAGGTGCGCCCTGCTGGGCGGGAGGCTGTGACGGGAAGACCCAGAGGAGGCAGGAAGGCCAGGCCAGGCCCCTCCCCACGCCTCTGTCCCTCCGTCCACCCCTCCTCACATTCGCGGACCTGAGGACTCTCCCAGGGTTCCCCAGGTGCCCACCCTGCCCCTCTCCTGGCTGCACCCCGCCTGCCCTGAGCCTCACCAAGGTCATGGTCACTGGGGTTGAACACGGAGTACAGGGGGTACGGGATGTACTTCTCAATGCGAAATGCCTGTGTCACGTCCGTCGTCAGGTTGAAGAAGTGCTGGCCCAGGACCACGGAGACGCTCTCCCTTGGGGGGCTGTTGGGGGGGGGCAGCAGGGCTCTGGCCTCCCCTTGGGCCCTGAGGTTGGCTGTCCCTGCACCCATGGGGGCCAAGCGTCCCAGAGGCAGCCCCTTGGTCAGCCCCGGGCCTGTCAGCGCCCCCGCTTTCCCATCTGCTGTGTATGGGGGTCCCTCTCTGCTCAGCCCTCCCAGGCCTCAGGCCACCTGGGAAACGGCCTACACCTGGGCAGCCGATGCCCAGCACACCTGGGCAGCCGATGCCCAGCACACCGTGGGGTTCGGTGCCTCCGCCCCTGGGCAGGGCCAGAGCTCAGAGCGGCGGCCAGTGAGCTCAGGGCTGGGGACACGCAGGCCCTGGGGAGGGGCCAGCTCTGCCTTTGTGTCCTCCAAGCGGCGGGGTCCTGCCTTCTCTCCTGACCACATCTGCCCCATTCCAGTCTTGCGGCCAGCGTGCTGGGGTCCCCCGCCCCCCACCAAGCTTGGCCCCTCCCGGCTCCTCCCCTCCCCCAGCCCCTTGACCCCTCAATCCCATACTCAGGGTCCCGTTTCCCAGGCCCAGCCAAGCGCCTGCGGAGGTAACAGGTCAGCACAGGACTTGTGCCCACGGAGCCCCCCCCCCCCCACGCTGCAGTCCCTGGGGTGACCACAGGGGTGTACTGCCAAACCCCCAGTCTTCTCCCGGCTCCTGACTCCTGAGCTGTCAGTCAGGACAGTGCCCACCCCCCAGAACCCCCAGACCTCGGGGCCGGGCCGGCCGCGGGGCGGAGCTGGCTTTCGCTCGGAGCTTGCTGGTCCCCCGGGGAGTGAGAGGCGGGTCCGCACTCCCGGAGCCCCCCCCACCCCCATGCAAAAGGCAGTCCAGGGGCGGGGCTGGCGGGGCTGCACGGGCAGGCCCCGCCCACCACCCTACTGCGCATGCCTGACTATTCCCCCCAGGCCGCCCCCACCGCGCCCGGAGCATCTGACAGCCGGAGCCTGGGCGCCGGCAGGGATGGCATCGGGCGGGGCCCGCGGGTCTCTGCAGCCTCTGGGTCCAGCACTGGCTGGACGCCCCGTCCCACCGGAGGCAGAGGGGCGCCGCGGCCCCGGGAGCAGAGGCACCAAAGGATGGAGGTGGCGCGGCGCGGGGACGCGGACAGGCAGCTGGGTCGGGGGACGGGGGCGGGGGCGGGGGGAGGGGGAGAACCCAGAGATGTGGATGGCTGGGCCATGGTGGCTGGGTGGGGGTGGGCCGGGGCGTCAGGACCCAGGGGCCAGCGCCCACCTGTTGGAGAAGCAGTGGGCGGCAGACACCACCCAGCAGGTGTGGATGAGGCTCCCCGCGCAGAAGCTGTCCCCGATGTAGATGGCGGCCAGCCAGGGGTGGGAGCCGGGCAGTGAGGACGAGCCCCCGATGATGCGAGGCCGGAGGAAGTTCCTCTTCTTGTGCCGCCGGCCGCAGGTCTGGCGCGCGGCGGGGGCAGCCTCAGGCACCGTCAGCAGGGTCAGGTCGGGTGGGAGCTGCATTCTGGTGAGGGATTCTGGGGGCACCGGTCGCAGGTCACACGAGCCCCAGGTGCACCCACCTGCCACCGTCCTCAGGCCCCCGGGCGTTCCCCCGCCGCCCTCCCCATCCTGGCAGCCCCTCTGGACGAGGGCCCGGGGCTGGCCCGGCTCTGCCTCCGGGCACAGGACTCACGCTCTGTCCTCGGCTTCCTCATCCATAGGAGGAGACCCCAACCCCAGGCTTTGGGGGAACCAGAGTGGCCTGCACACCTGGCAGGTGTTAGGGACCCCAGAGGCAAGGCCAGCAGGGGCAGAGAGCATGGGCAGGGCCAGAGGGGAGCTGCCCCCCAGCGTCTGCCTCCAGGGCGCCTGCTGGACTCCCCCATGCTGTTCGCCCTGCCGGACGCCCCCATGCCTGCACGTTCAGGGGCCCGGGGACCGGCCTGCCTGCTGACTCCTGGGACCAGCCCTGCCCCGGGAGCTGTTTCTCCACCGCTCAGAGAGAAGAGGCCGGGAGTGGGAGTGGGAGTGGGAGTGGGAGTGGGAGTGGGAGTGGGATGGGGCGGCACCGCCCGCCCCGTTCCCCCTCCCGCCAGCGCGCACCGCAGGCCGCCAGGCGGCAGTACTCCCAGGAGAGCGCGTGCTCCTTCACCACGTAGCACCAGGGCCGCTCGTCCTTGTCGGGGTTCCTGGGGGCAGGGGAGCGGTGGGTGCTGTCACACTGCCCTCAGCGAGGGAAGTGGGGATAGGGGCATGGGACCCCTTGCAGGGGGTCCTTCCACCCGCCCGGAGCAGCCTTGCTCGCTCTGTGATGGACACAGGGGCCTGGGGCCTGACCCCGCCTGGCCCTTCTCCCTGGGGAAGAGCCTCTAGGCCAGTGATGGCGAACCTTTTGAGCTCGGCGCGTCAGCATTTTGAAAAACCCTAACTTAACTCTGGTGCCGTGTCACATATAGAAAATTTTTGGTATTTGCAACCATCGTAAAACAAAGACTGGTATTTTTGGTATTTATTTCATATATTTAAATGCCATTTAACGAAGAAAAATCAACCAAAAGAATGAGCTCGCGGGTCACGCGTGTCATCGGTTCGCCATCACTGGTCTGGGCAGAAGGGCCAGGAGCCCCTGTGCGCCTGACAGGAGGCCTCCCCAGGACGGAACCTGCCCGCGGGTGAGGTGGCCTCGGGCCGGGCCAGTGCTGACCGGCAGTAGGCGTGGGGGCCCAGGCCGAGCAGGGCCGCGGCGCCCACCGAGTCCACGTGCAGCTCCTGGTAGAGCAGGTCCGAGTTCCAGGCCAGGCAGCTGAGGCCCGAGGCTGCCGTGCTGGCCACGCCCCGGTACTCGGTGCCGTTCCCCACGAAGCAGCGCTGGGCGGGCACTGTGGGCAGCAGCGGCGGTGAGACTGGGCCCGAGGCTGCCCCCGCCCTGCCCGGCCCAGGGGCCGGTCCACGGCTCTGAGGCCGAGCCACTCACCGATGTTGCAGAGCCTCCCGGCGTGGCCCGGGGCACAGGCGCAGACGGTGGTCCCGGTGGCCACAATCAGGTGGCAGGTGCCCCCGTTCAGGCACGGGCTGCTCAGGCAAGCTGGGGGAGGGCTCAGAAGCTAGGCCTCGGGGCCGGACGCATGGGTGGTCCCAGCGGAGTCCCTTCCCCTGACACGGGACGCCGTGGGAAGGCTCTGCCCCCCGCCCAGCCGGGGTACCTGTGTGGCGTGTGTCCTCACACTGGACCCGGCCCCCCGCGCACTGGCACTGCTCCACGTGGCCCTGGTGCACGCGGGCCCAGCTGTCGCCCTCCTCCAGGTACTCGTAGCGGGTCTCGTCGAAGCATTTCTCTGGGAACCACACCATGTGTCCCTGCTCTCGGCATACCACTGCCCCGTGCAGCCCCCCTGCATGCGGCGGGCGCCCCTCCTCCCAGGCCCCGCGGCCCCCAGGCCTCGCTCACCCGTGCCGCAGTTCTTGCCGGTGAAGCCCACAGGGCAGGTGCAGTGGTGGGAGCCGGGGTCCTGGGTGTTGGTGCAGGAGCCCCCGTTGAGGCAGGGGCTGGAGGCACAGGGATCCAGAGCCGCTGGGGATGTGCAGGAGGGGGGTAGGGGTCTCAGCCCGGGCAGTCTGTTCTCCCCGTCTGTGACCCTCGCTGCTTGCCTCTGTTGGGCCTGCCACCTTAAAGATGCCCCTTCTGGGGTCCTGGGAGGGGGTGCTGGGAGGGAATGCAGGCCGCCCACAGCCCCCCTCAGCACGCAGGGCCTCTGGCTCTGCTCCCAGCACCTGGGAGCCTGACCACCCCCAGTCAGGCAGCACAGTCTCCTCCCTTGTGACCTGGGACCATCATAGGCAGGCTGCCAGCACCTGCAGACCCCACTGGCCCTCACCTGGACAGGGCTGGCCTGTGTGGCCGCAGGGCCTGGCCTGGCCACCAGGGGGCGTCTTGCTCCCAGCAATGGACAAAGCAATCCTGTGGCCCCAGAGAGGGGGTCCCCTGGCTGATGGCTCCCCTGCCCCTGTCCCATGGGCCCCCACCCCCTTCAGCATGTTGGCTGGATGCCCCAAACTCAGCCCACACAGGCCCAGCCCCCTTCTGGCCTGGGCTCAGGCCTCCCGAACTGCCCCCCCCCCCGCCCCCAGGCACCCACCTGGGCCCTCCCGGGGCGTGGAGCCCTGCGCGCAGTAGCCCCAGGCCCGGTCACGGTCATAGTTGTGAGTCGTGGCACACCTGGGGGTGACGTGTGCGGTGACGTGGGTGCCCAGACCAGAGACCTGCCCCTCCAGCCCCGAGGTTGCGGATCTCTGCGTTGCACGCATTCACTCACGCCCATTCAGTCATGCGTCCATTCACACCTGTGTCACCCGTCTGAGCAGGAGGGTGGGGGGGGGGGGCGCGGGACCAGGAGAGGGGGCCTTGCCCAGCGGGACCCACCACTTCCTGTGGGCGCTTCCCTCCGACGTGCAGGAATGGAGCAGGCGGCCGCCAAAGCGGAAGGGGAACCGGCAGGGCTGCCCGTCCTCGGTGAGCACTGCTGGGAGGCGGCCAGCATCACGGGCTCCCGCCCGTCCTCCCCCACTCCCCACCCTCCCCGACTCCCCACCGACCGTCCGGGTGCAGCCCCCACCTCCTCCAGGAAGCCCCCTGACCGACCTGAGCCCCCAGGGCTGCTGCGGGAGGGGGCCACCCTGGGCGGGGAGGTGAGCCCCCCACCACGGGGACCCTCTGCCTCTGGAGTGCTCGCAGGAGAGGTTGTGGGGGTCACTGAGGTCACAGGAATAGTGGGGGTCCTGGAGGTCACTGTGGCATTAGGTTCTCGGGACTCCGTGTGGTTCTAGGAGGAGCCGAGAGCTGTGACAACATTCATGTGGGACCGGCCCCCCAACACGCAGGCCCTGCCCTGGGCCTCAGGTACTTGGGCCCTCAGACCTTGGAGTGGGGACTGGGCGCCATGGGGCACCCTGAGGGTCCAACAAGCCCTCCCGCCGAGCCCAGCAGGCCCGCTGAGACAGCTGGCTCAGGGCCGGCCGCGCCTGCTCCATCCTGGGCCTAGAGCTGCGGTGAGGCCCTCAGAGGCCCTACTCCCACCTCAAACTCTCAGACCCCACAGGCCCAGAGCGGGGAGCGGCCCCCATGCCCCAAGGTGGGGCCCAGTAAGTTGGATGCCCAGGTTCTGCCCTGCCCACCAGCCCAGCACCCCCACAGCCAGCTTTCAGCACCTTGGGCCCCTCGCCCGCTCCACACGGGCCCTGGCCTCGGCCCCAGGACCCAGAGTGGGCACAGGGAGCCCCAGGTCACAGTGTGATGGGTCAGTGCTCACCCTTCCAGCCTGGGGCTGGGCTCTGAGAGGCGCCAGCAGCAGCAGCAGCAGCAGCAGCGACAGTCCAGGCGGGGGGCAGGGGCTGGGGACCCAGGCCCAGCGCCCCATGGCTCCTCCCGCGCTGGAGTGAGGGCAGAAGTCAGGAGCAGAGCGGCCGGGGCAGGTGGGGTCAAGGCCGCCTGGAAATGATTAACCGGCTGCCTCCCCTGCCGGCCCGAAGGCCCTGCACTTACTGCCCAGCTTACCCGCCAGGCCCACAGGGCATGTCCCATGTCCTGGGTCTCCCAGGATGGCATGCAGGCAGGGGCCCGGGCCCCCAGCCCGGCTTCCAGTTCCCGTGTGGCCGCGGGGCTGGCCACCGCGTGTTGGAGCTGCCCGTACCCAGAGCAGCTGCGTATCTGCTCGTTCCCGTCCAGCCGGAGGGGGTGCTGCCCACAACCAGCCCCAGGCCGGGCGAGGGGAGGCTGGGTGTGCTGGGCTGCGCGTGGCAGTGACCCAGGATGGGGGCCTCTGCTGTCCCTCTAGGAGGAGCCTGGGGCGGGACCCCCGGGAAGTGCAACACGGGGAGCAGGACCAGAGCCCCCTTGGGCTGCCCTGACCTGGGGTGTCCAGGAGCTCCCCTCCACCTCTCCTGGACTTCCTCTCTGGTCCCCAGCAGAGCCAAGGCCAGGTACCCACGGGCCACCAAGAGCCAGAGGCCTGGCTTGGGGTCCTGCCCCTGTGTGGCCTGGGCTGGGCAGTGCCCTGCACACGGCAGTTGTCCCTCCTGCCCAGAATGCCGGCCTCCCACACGGGGTGCAGAGGGGCTGGCATTGCACCTGCCTCACTGCGCCCAGGAGGAGAGGGCGCTGGGCACGTGGGTGCCGCCCATCTCCATGCCCACGCCTCCCCTGGAGCCCCTCCTTGGGAGCACTCAGAGCCCCACAGTCTGGCTGTTCCCTGGCCTCTGAGAAACCCACCCCTCCCCCACCATCCGCGGATGGCAGGCCAGGGCGGGGGGCCCCTCACACTGAGCCGCACACTGGGGTTCCAGCGAGGCAACCTGGGACCATGGCGCCATCTCCGTCCGCTTCAACCCAACACCTCACGGGGCCCTGCCGCTGACCTGCCACCGGTCCCCTCCTGACTTGGCTCAGGCCATTCTGTAATGAAACCTGCTCCAGCCTCAGGGGCTGGGCACGGCCCTGCCACTCCTGCCCAGGCCTTCCGCTCAGACAATCCCTCCACTGACAGGCCAAGTGCATGGCAGCTTGCAGGTCCCCACTGCCCGGAGGAGCCTGCGCTGACCTGCAGGGGATGGTGTGGATTGGAGGAGACCAGGCCTGACCCGCAGGCCCCACTTGCTCAAGCCCCTCCCCCACATGGTCCTGGAGGCCATGGCAACACCTCCAAGGACTAGGACGAGGACGAGGAGGACGGAGGACAGATGGCCTGGGGCCCGGCACCCAGCAGGAGGCCAACACAGGGTCCTTGAAGACACTTTATTGGGGGAAGGCTGGAGGCCATGGCAGGGGGTGGGCCCAGGAGGCCTCCGAGCCAGCCCTCCGCCTTCCTCATGGCTTCCGAGGGCGCGGTGGTCGGGGTGGCCGCCAAAGGCCCTCACAATGGGCTGGGGCCGCCCCGAGACATGGCCTTCAGGGGAGGTCTGGGGGTATGGGGCCTGCCAGCGGGCGGGCTGCGGGTGGCCTCAGACGAAGGTGGCGTGGTGCGGGCTGGCTTTGGGCTTGGTGGGCCCACCTGCGATGGGGCTCAGGCCAGGGAGGTCTGGCGCGGGGGGCCTGCTGGCCTGTGGCCTCCGGGGGCCTGTCCGCACCCCTGGAGCCCTGTGGCCTGGCCCAGGGGCCGAGCCAGCGACCAGGTCCACGTCGATGATCGTGTTGACCGGGAGGCCTCGGCTGCTGTGTGCCCCGCCTCCTGTCACAGGGAGAAGAGAGAGGCTGTCACCATCCCCCCAGGCCTGCAGACACCCAGCAGGAATCCCTGCCCACCTGCCCTGCATGGACACTGGCCGTGGGAGGGGTTCCTCAAATGTCCAAATGCATCCCGCAGGCCGGCCACCTCTGACCTTAGCCTCGGCCGGGGTCAGGGGTCTACAGACAGCCAGCCTCAAGCCACCAGCCCCTCGGGGCCCCTGCACGTCAGGGCGGCAGGGGCCACACAGTGTGGGGAAGGTCCCAGGCCGAGGGGGCACAGGCACGAATCGAGAGGGGAGGCAGAGGCTGGGGCCCCGGTGCTAGGGGTGCAGGGCCCAGGTTCTGTGCCATGGTGCCCGGGGAGCCCCTACTGGTCACAAGGACACCCAGGGCTCCCTGCACCCTGCCCTGGTCGTCTGTGCCAGGTCAGCACGGGTCCTTCAAAAGCTGTTCAGCACCTGGGCCCTGCCCCACCTGCCCCTGCCCCTGCCCCCCTCACTCCTCCCCTCCCGGTGGTGCCCCGGCCGGCCGAGGATGCTGAGCTGCTCCTGGCTGGGCTGTGAGTGTGCGGTGCAGGAATGAGGATTTTTGTGCCCCAGGAGGGGCTGGGGTGGCAGAGGAACTGGAGGGGGAGGGGAGGGGTCCCAGGGCCCCACCAGGCTGCAGGGCTGCTCACAGGGATCCAGGGGCTCCCGGCTGGGTTGTGGCCAGTGGAGAGCGGGGGGGGGGGGGGGGGGACGGGGGCGGGGAGGAGACTGAGGCCACAAGAGACCTCCCTGCTGCCCAAGCTCCCTGCTGAGACCTACCTTGCCTTCCCTGACTCCACCCCAGGCTACTATGGCCCCCAACTCCCCTGGGGGCTGTCTGCAGGGCTTGCCCTTAGGCCAGGGGCACTGGGGCCACAGTAAGTGGGTGCCAAGGGACAGGCCCCCTTGCCTGGGCTGGGGGGGACCAAGCTCTGGGTGGGACTGTTCCAGACAGGACTGGCCCTTGGCAAGACCCCCAGGCACTCGGCCTCACCACAGACCTCACTGCCAGCCTCGCTGCAGGATGCAGCTCACAGGCCAGCGTGGGGCAGAGGCGGCTCCAGAGCCCCTGTGTCCACCCAGCCTGGCTGCCAGCTGTCCACCTGCCTCCAACTCAGGCCCATGTCCTCACCCTCACAAACAGTCCTTCCTGGCACCTGCCTGGGTTCTGGCTGCGCTCTCCTACCCCATGGCCATACCCGGGCCTTGTGCCTGTCCCCCGAGTGGACTATCTGCTCCTCCTGCAGGCTGCTCAGTGCCCAGTGGCTCTGCCTCAGCCCCAGGAGTCCTCGGGCCGCCAGAAACTCCTAGGCCCTGGGTGGGCAGCCCTGGTTCTGTGCCAGTAACCTCTGGGTGGGCCGCAGAGCCCGGGAGAGGCCCTGGAGGACGGAGACCTGTCTTCTTTCCAGGCAATGGGGTGGGCTTGGCAGAAGCTCCTAGCCCTGGAGCCCTCCACTGCCCTCTCCTGGCTCACCACTGGGACGGGGCAGGCGGTGCTGCCCAGGTTAGGGATGCCAGGGCCCTGGTGTAGAATCTATAGGGTGTCAGTGAGCCCAGGGCCGATGACTTTCAGGTGCCCACGGCGAGCAGGCATCCTGGCCAGTGACCCACAATAGACATGGAGTCCTGCCCCACAGACCAGCCCTCCCTGGGCCTCGGCTTCCCTGGCCTGGCTCCGTTTCCTCCGTGGATCTGAGGCTTCTGAGTGAGAGTGGGATGGCTGTGGGATCAGGAGCCTGTGTCCCCAGCTGCTCCGTGGCCCCAAAGTCCCACCTTATTGCACCCCAGGCCTCCATGAGCACCTCCACGTGGCCCCCAGGGCTTCCCCGTGGCTCATCGGTGTCAGAGTGCCTGGCCATGTGTCCTTCCCCGGCCACGGCTGCTGAGCCAGGTGTGTCCTGTTCAAAACCATGGGGAAGGGTTCCCCTGAGGCCCGAGGGTCCAGTCCTTCAGCCATTCAGCAAACATCCCACTAGGCCTCCCACTGGGACCCACCGTCCCATCTGTCACTGGGCCCCCATGCTCCACAGGCGGCCGCAGGGTGGGAGGTGTGGGCAGGGCGCTTCCATTTAGCTTCAGGGTGGAGGGCAGGGCTTTCCAGGTTCTCTGCCCACTCGGGGGCATCTGTCTGGAGCAGTAAAGGACCTGCAGTCCCACTCAGGCCAGGAGCCAGGCCCTCCCGTCCAGCCCGATGGGCCTGGGCAACAGAGGCTGCAGGGGCAGCCGGAGCCGGAACAGCTTAGCAGGCCCAGGGCGGGCCTGCCGTGTCGGGGACGGGGCAGCTGGTGCAGGCCCAGGGTGGGCCTGCCGTGTCGGGGACGGGGCAGCCGGTACAGGCCCAGGGCGGGCCTGCCGTGTCGGGATGGGGCAGCTGGTACAGGCCCAGGGCGGGCCTGCCGTGTCGGGATGGGGCAGCTGGTACAGGCCCAGGGCGGGCCTGCCGTGTCGGGATGGGGCAGCTGGTACAGGCCCAGGGTGGGCCTGCCGTGTCGGGATGGGGCAGCTGGTACAGGCCCAGGGCGGGCCTGCCGTGTCGGGGATGGGGCAGCTGGTACAGGCCCAGGGCGGGCCTGCCGTGTCGGGGACGGGGCAGCTGGTACAGGCTGAGGACCTGTGTCTGGGGGCGGGTGGCCAAAGTCCAGGTCCTTCCTGCCTGCCTGGCCCAAATTTGCTTTCTGAGTAAGTGGCAGCCCCAGGCCCGTGACTCAGTGGCAGCAGCCCAGCCCCATGCAGTCAACGGGCGCCGAGGCCCGGTGCCAGGGCCGGCCCAGAGCAGCTGCCCGCCCGGCCTCCCTGGCAGGCAGGCAACACGGGACCCCACAGGGCGCCAGGGGCCATTTCCAAAGGGTGCCCGTGCCACTCCCTCCAGCAGATATGAGGCTGAGCCAGGACCTCGCCTCTGCCTCTCAGGGCCCTACTGGCCCCTCCCCGCAGGGCTCCACAGCCCGACATGAGCTGACGAATTCTGCGGTTTTGGCTCCAATCAGCCCCGGGGGCCCAGCTGGAGCGCCCACCGCAATCGGGGCGCCAGAGCCATCTCAGTTGCCCTCCCCGGGCCCTTCCTGCCCCAGAGGGACCCTCCTTGTCCTCCTTTGCTGTGACTCCTGCTCACATGCTCTGAATCGTCTGCTTAGACGGGTCCTTTGTGTCCTTCAAGGCCACCCTGCCACCTCCTCTGTGAAGCCTTCGGGGTGCCCCTCACTCTCACAGCACAAGGAGACTGGGCGCAGCTAAACTGGGAAATATGGGGAGGGGAGGGGCAGGGGCTCCGTGGTCCACCCTCAGCCACCAGCCCTGGACACCCCACCCCACCCCACCGCCTCGGAGGCTGAGTCCCTGTGAGCAAGCTTCACAGCCCCAACCAAAGCCCTGGTTCCCGCTCATGACACACAGTCCCCCTCCACTCAGACCCCAGCAGGTGGTGACGGCTCTGTGACAGGTGGGGGCGGGGTTAAAGGTCCTCATCAGCCAGTGCGTGCTGAGCACCCTGGGGGTGAGGCGACGTCTAAGGAGAATGGAGACGGAGGCTTTGAGACCCGAGGGCTGAGCCCAGGAAACAGAGGACGCCTGTCACCAGGTGGGAAGCCTGAGCCGGAGCGGCCACTCGGGGCGCACCGAGCTCGGAGCGCAGAGCCGCAGGGGCAGGTGGGAACTGACAGCCAACCACAGGGTCGGCTCTGGCCCACGGGACGGCGGAAGAATCGGGCGTGGCCGCCTCCCCTCCCCAGGCGATAGCAGACGCCAATGCTCGCTCAGGGAGAGGCCGGGGCTGCCCCCTCCCCGCCGCCGGCACAGGGCTGCCTATGGGTACTTGAGAGCATCTGCTGAGTGAACGGCCTATTTTTAAAAGCCACTAGATCGCCCCGGCTGGTTTGGCCCAGTGGATAGAGCATTGGCCTGGGGGCTGAGGGGTCCCGGGTTTGATTCCAGTCAAGGGCACATGCCTGGGTTGCAGGCTTGATCCCCAGTGTGGGGCGTGCAGGAGGCAGCCGATCCATGATTCTCTCTCATCATTGATGCCTCTATCTCTCTCTCTCCTTCTCTCTGAAATCAATAAAAACATATATTTAAAAGCCACTCTGTTAAGGGAACCCATGGAGTTCCTAAAAATGTGTGACACTCTCCTTGGAGTAGAATGCATCGACAGCTTGCTGAAGCGGAAATAAATATTCAAGTGAAAGAAGTTTTGATCCAGTCCAATCACGAGCTGTGGTTTATTCCTCCCGGAAGAGCACGGACCCAGACATGGGCGACAGGACACAGGCACGCAGGGAGCAGGGGGGCGCAGGGCGTGCGGAAGGCGACAGCATGCACCTGGCTCCTGAGCTGGGGGGCGCTCTCAGCGGGAAGGCGCCGGGTCCCCACAGCACAGTCCTCCACAAGCTAAGGAGGCAGGGACAACGCACCGCCCCCCAGGTGCGGCTGCCGGTCCCGGCAGGACCCAGGCTGCCCTGGCGGGTGAACTGGGGCGTCCCATCGCCTGCCAGCGGATCAGGACCGACAGCGTCCGAGAATCGTGTGTGCAGGAGCAGGGCAGCCGCTGTCAGCATGGACACCGAGCAGGCGCCCTGTCCACCCAGCGGGGACGCACACGGGGCCGTGCCCAGTGCGGGCGGGTGGGAGGGCTCCTGGAAGCCCCTCGCAACAGGCAGGAGCCTCGCCTCCACTTCCAGCTGCGGCTCCTGGGACAGTCCCTCCACCAGCCGTACGGACGTCACCGAGCTCAGTGAACAACCAAACTCACGCTTCCGGGAGTTGAGAGAAATGCCTGTGACTGCCCGAGGTCAGGACACCCCGCGGAGACCCCCAGCCCTGGTCCCGAGCCTGCCTGGCCCAGGCCGACGCCCCTGTGATGGCTCTGTGCCGAGCGTGGTCCTACGTCACCTGGGCGTCACTCACTCCTCAAGGCAAATGCTTTTTTTCAGTCTCGAGACAAACATGGACCATGCTAGCTCTCCTCATTTTAAGGAACACATACATTTTCTGGAATCCCCGGACAGAGGGCGAGGGGCGAGGAGGCCGCTGTCTGCTCACAGAACACGGCACATGCCGGGAGGCCTCCGGGACCCGTCCTGACCACACTCCGACCTCAGCTGTGCCTGACACCTCCTGGTAGACCAGCCCACAGTAACTATGGTAACAGAGGGGACAGTGCTGTGGAAAAGCCTCGTTAGACGATCACGGGGCAGAGGGTCGACCTCCCACATGTGTCTTTTTTTACTGGGGACCAGGTGGACGTTCCCGGGGGACATCCCCGGGGGACAGTGGAGTGGCAGAGTCAGAGGTGCGCAGGGGAGCCACGCCCGGCGGTACCTGGAGTGGGAGGTCCTGCCGGGTCCTGCAGGGTGGGGGGAGGCGGCAGCAAAGTGCTGTTGGGGCTGCTGATGTCCCCCTCCCCGGTGAGCATCAGGTCGGCCACGTGTTCGCCCTCCACGGTCTGGACGCCCCCGGACTCTGCTTCCTGCGCATGGGGCGTGGGCGTCGTGGGGGTCGAGGAGGTGCAGAAGGGGGGGCTGTCAGCAGAGCCGGGGCTGGTGGCTGGGCTGGCGGGGTGCTCTCGGGGCCGGGGCGCCTTCTCCTGGCCGGGGCTGGTCGCGGGGGTCTGGCCGGGGAGGCCGGGCTCGGGGCTGCTCGGGGGTAAGCGCAGGAACTCGGGCAGCACCAGGTCTTCCTTCCTCAGCAGCCCGCGCTGGTCGTCAGCCCTGTTGCTCTGAGCCTTGGAAATAAGCTCAAAAAACGCTGTTGGGAGGAAACCCCGTGGACTGAGTGTGAGAGCCTCACCCTCCGCCCGCAGCCGCAGTGCACGTCTGGAAAGTTCTCGTCTCGCTGTCCTACTGCCTTCGGACTGCAGGCTGCGGCCAGGGGTCCTGCACCCCTAGCACCTCAGCCCACAGAACTGCAGGAAGGCCCAGGCTTCTAGAACAATCCAAAGCAGCCCTAAGCCTTCCCGAAAATCGGGGTGTGTGAAGTCCAGACCCAGTCACCCACACCCGTGACCCGCCACGGCCGTGCCGACAGCTTGGGGGTGCTGGCTGTGCTCTGGTGGGGACGTGGCACTGGGGGCCTTGCCACGCAGCCCTGGGCCTCTTCCCGGATAAAGGAGTGACCGCAGAGGCTGCAGCTCCACAGAGCCAGTGGCTGGGTGAGCCCGCCTGGGCCAGAGGAGGGGCCCGCGAGGGGCGGGGTGATGGGACCTTTGGAGGGGGCACCAAGCCTGGGCTCTGGAGTCCTGTCTGCATGGAGCCCCTCAGCCCTCGGGCCCCTCCGCGCCCTCCACACCTGCTGGCCCCGGTGGGCCCCTCCAGAGCCGTCTTACTAAGGGCGTTTCCAGTGGAGCTCAAGGCCACGGTCAAGGAGAAGGACCTGGCTGGGCTTCTCTAGCATCCAACTGCTCTCAAGGACAAGGGCTTTCAACCTGACATCTTAATGCCTCTCAGGAAGGCGCCAACCTCAGCGTGGGTGCGCGCTCCCGCCCTCTGCCTGAGAGCCCTGGGCTGACACGGAGGAACACACTCTCAGATGACAGGATCACAGCCACGCTGCGGGGCTATAGATGCAGGTGATGGCTGTCGGGGACAGGGTGAGGGGTGTAAGGAAGGGGTTAAGGCTGCAGGGGTATGGCTGTATGGGGGGTTGTGAGGGGTGTAAGGGGTATGGCTGTATGGGGGGTTGTGAGGGGTGTAAGGGGTTATGGCTGTAAGGGGGGTTGTGGGGGTGTAAGGTTATGGCTGTAGGGTGTAGGGTTATGGCTGTAAGTGGGGTGTGAGGGTATAGGGTTATGGCTGTAAGGGGGTGTGGGGTTATGACTGTAAGGGGGGTGTGAGGGTATAGGGTTATGGCTGTAAGGGGGGCTGTGGGGTGTAAGGTTATGGCTGTAAGGGGGGTTGTGGGGTGTAAGATTATGGCTATAAGGGGGGTTGTGGGGTGTAGGGTTATGGCTGTAAGGGGATTGTGGGGTGTGGGGTTATGGCTGTAAGGGGGGCTGTAGGGTGTGGGGTTATGGCTGTAAGGTGGGCTGTGGGGTGTAGGGTTATGGCTGTAAGGGGGGCTGTGGGGTGTGGGGTTATGGCTGTAAGGTGGGCTGTGGGGTGTAGGGTTATGGCTGTAAGGTGGGCTGTGGGGTATAGGGTTATGGCTGTAAGGGGGGCTGTGGGGTGTGGGGTTATGGCTGTAAGGGGGGACTTCACAGGGAGCTGGACAGCTGAGCAGGGGGGACTCCGGGTTAAAATCCGGTCCCAGTGACCACTATGAGTTCTGCTTCTGCTTTTCTCTTAGATGTTTCCAAAGAGGAGACTACCCTCCCTCTCCATCTCCGCGGTGCCTCCTGCAGGCTCCCGCAGGTCAAGGCAGAGGTCGGGCACCCAGGGCCCCCCCACCACAGCCGCTCTGCTGGCGCTGCCTGTTGTGAGGACCCTGATACGACTGAGCCTCCATCCCAGGGGGACAGAGATGGAGGGAGCCGGGGAGCCTGCCAGGACCACGGTGCTGCCCCTGCCCCCCAGGGGTCCTCCCTGGCTCCTAGGGGCCCGGCTCTCAGTCTGCAAACTGGGGTTCAGCCCCAGACTGACACGGAGGAACACACTCTCGGGTGACAGGGATCCCTCGGAGAAGCTGTAACGGGTGGACTAGAAACAGACACTGTATTCACTAAAAACGTGCAAGTTCAAAAGTACACGTACCCTCTGCTTCGTCCAAATTAATTTTCTGATATTTTTTTTTCCCAATCTTTGCAATAGATTCTTCTCTCTTTGAAAGCCGGGGATCCCTAGCATTTTTTCCATTTTCTCCTTTTATTTTAATAGAATTAGACTTGCCTAGTGTTCTCTCCTCTCCCTGCATCAGAAGGAAAGTCAAAGTTCTACTCACAGTTCAGACACGACAGCACAATTCACAGTGACAGGCGGGGCGTTGGAACGGGAGCCATGACAAGGGTTCAAACCGCAGAGCACGTCGGGCTCTGGACCCACCACAGGGCAGCGAGCTGGCGAGGAGGCCCCGGGAACAGCCCCAGGGGGGCGAGAGGACACCGAGAGGGGCTGCCAGCCCGACCAGAGCGTGGCGGGCCCGGGGCAGCGCACGGCTCTCTGGGAGCATGCGGCCGGCATGCGGGGAGCGGGGCCCCCTGCGGCCGGGAGGGGGATTACCGTAGCCGAGAAATTTCTGGAGCTGGCGTGGCCGGCCGTGGTCTGTCTGAGCGGCGCTCCTCTCTGTTTATCTGTGGGGAAGAACAGAGCGCCGCGCTTTGCAGTCTCAGGGCGACTGACACAGCATCACGCTACAGTATCCGTGAGCAAAGCGGGAGAAGACAGGAGTCACCTGCACCTTCTCCACTCTGCACATCAAGGCCACACGCCCGGGGCGGGACGTGCTGTGTGTGTGTGTGTGTGTGTGTGTGTAGAGGGCCACAGGCGGCTGGACCCCATGTGCTGGGATGTTTGGCGGAGAGGTGATTAAAGAGCTTGTTTCGTGGACTATTTGGCGTGAATATTCTCTAGAAAAGTAGGGAGTCACCTATTTTCTATTAGAACCGCTGTTAATCAGGGCTGTGGTCTGGCCTCCAATGGCCGACCCAGCCTCAAGTCCACTTCTCTGGCCCCCCTGGGCAGCAGGAAGGGCCACCCCGCTTCCCACAGCTGCTCAGACAGCCTGCCCCTGCCTGCGGCCCGGCCCGCAGCTCACCTGCGCCCAAGGGCCTGAGGCCCGCCTGGGCCGGCCCTGAGCAGGCGGGAGGAGCACGGGGCAGGCATTCCTGGACCAGGGCCGGCCAGGACCCACTCTGCTTTCCCACGGGGAGGAGCCACCACCAGGGCCACCGCAGGTCCCTGGGGGAGGCAGCAGGCATCTCAGAACTGAGCCAGCCCTCAGGTCTCTGGTCCAAGCCGCTGCTGGGCCAGCCCTATGCTCTCTGCAGGAGAGCTGCTGCGGGAGGCAGGGGCGGGGCTGTGGGGCCAGGAGGAGCTCCATAAACCACAGGTTCCCGCACACCGGGGACCACGGGACGGCCACGCCCCCAGTCCACGGGGCCCGGGCGTGTCCCTCGTTCACAGGACCAGAGCTGTGTCTCTGTGTCTCGTTAACGCCCACACCAGCGTGCTGAACCTCAGGCAGTCCTGGGGTAGTGCAAGGCCTGTCACCGGGTGAGGCCTTCATGCTCCTGGTCCTGCTGCCTCTGCCCAGGCAGGACTGGGCTAGCCCCAGCCTCAGAGGGCCGGCTCTGTGGAGGGTGGAGGGGGAGCGGGGAGGCAGGGCCTCTGGTGGGCTCAGGGAGGGGCTGGTGGGAGGCAGTGAGAGGGGGACTTGGGCTCGCTCACCTTTCCCTCTGGAGGGGTCCTTCTCCTCCAAGATGACCCGCTGTCCATCCAGGCTCGATATGGGGGCGCCGAGGTCCAGGGGCTCCCTCTCGCCACTCTAGAGACCAAGGTGGTGCACCACATGACTCACCGAACCAGAACTTTCCAGAACACCTGTCTGTCATCCAGCTACTGAAAGCAAGACCGGTCCAGCCTTGATGTCGTGGCAAGCCAGGTGACCCTGGGTGCCACCACCTTGGCCAGGCTGCCCGAGGGCAGTCCAGAGGTGCCCGGCCCGAAGCCCAGGGTGCCTGGAATGCGAGTGACAGCTGGTGGCCTCCCTGCGCCAGACCCAAGCCCGGGGCGAGGACACTTGGCGAGGCTGCAACCCTCTCAGTCCACAAACGTCCTGTTTCAAAGGCATCGAGTTGGCATCCAGGTCTCACCCTGCTCACAACCTGGACAGGTCTCGCCCCACTCCTGTGGGCACAGGTAGGACGTGAACAGGACAGAGCTGCCTTTGAGGACAGGGACACGGAGCGAGGCCAGGGCGGGGCATGGGGGCAACACCTGCTATTCAGGACCCACAGCCCCTGTTTAGAAAGAAGCCTGAGCTTGCAGCGGCTTCTTAAATTCCCTGCTGGCCATGAGGCCCAAAGTGCCCAGAGGCCACTCCTGCAGGAGGCCGGCCCGGAGCTCGCCCAGGGAGGCGGCCACCATGCTGGCCCTGCCTCTCATGATGTCGGTTCCGTGGACGCACACATTCAGGGAAGGGTCAGGTGGTGAGTCCACAGAAAAGCCACGGGTCTGAAAGGGCAAGGGCTACGCCCTCCATCTTGCCCCGAATCCTCCATTTTTGGGCAGCAGCCTTAGCCATGTGCTCGGCAAGGCTTCTTCCCGGAAGCCCAAGCCTCTGCTAGCCACACCCAGGACTTATTTAAACTAACCAATGACAATCAAGGGACGTGCGCGCCATAGATATGACCACATCCTGTGTAACGAGACACCGACTTGCGCCTGGCCAATCGGCAGGGCCCACAGTCCTCTCTCCTCCCCTTACCCCACCCCCCCATTAAACCCCTCTTCCCACGGGGCTCTCGCGCTCTCTCTGCTTTTGCATCAGACACGGCTGGCTCCCTGGTGTGGTTTCTTGGGGATCTTGAAATCTGGGCATAACAGTGTCACAGCCTCCAGCCCCGGAGCCCTGACCGCCGCCGCCAGCCCGGAAGTCCCACCACAGCCCTGACTAACCCATTTACAGACAGGGACACTGAGGCCACAGGGTCACGCAGCAGCTTGGGGTCTCAAGGGAGAGAGCGGGAGGCGCAGGGAGCCTGGCCCGCCTTCTCGGCCAGCATGTTGGGCCTCCGGGTGCTGAGGGGAGGGGCCTCGGGCTCCCCAGGCCTCCACAACCCGCTCCACACAGTCCTCTTCTCACGTCCAAGAGCCTGCACAGTCTTAGGGCCCGTGTCAGAGAAAATTAAAATGCTGAAATACTTAAAATCACAGCTCCAGTAGTTTATTTTCTAAAACAATAAGAACACAGGCAAACTAAATCATGAATTCCGTATTCTGAAGCAAATGGGTGCAGCTTGCTAGACAGGCAGTGATTCCAGAGAGATGGGGGCCTGGCCAACAGCCTGCAGCAGAGACAGCCCCGCAGCACGGCCTGGGCTACAGGGTTACAGCCCGCCTTCCTTCTGCCGCAGGGTTTTCTTCCTCAGCTACCCCCCCTCGCCCCCCCAGCTCAGCAGCCCTGCCTGGAAATGCCAGTGGAGATAAGACTTGGGAAATTTTTTTGTTTTGTTAATCCTCACTCAAGGATATTTTTCCTTTAATTTCTAGAGAGAGTGGAAGTGAGGGGAGACAAAGAGAAACATCAAAGCAAGAGAGATACATCGATTGGTTGCCTCCTGCACGTACCCTGACCAGGGCCGGGGATGGAGCCTGCAACATGCCCTTGACTGGAATTGAACCCGGGACCCTTCAGTCCGTGGCTGACACTCTACTCACTGAGGCAAAGCGGCTAAGGTGGCAACGAGGACATTTAATGGGAAGATGCGCCCGAGGCAGCTGGCCTGAGCGGCGCAGGGCGGAGGTACCGCCCGCTGTCTGCTGGGACCTGCACCTGCTCAGCAGAGCTCAGGGGGTCTTGTTTGTTCCTCCGTTTGGTTTCCCTGGACCAAAACCACCTCTCAAATCCCAGCCCAGCCCCGGCCCCAGCACCCTGGGAATGACCAAGTCTAAAGAAACCAGCGTCCCCTCCACAGGATGAGACAGTGGGGGACGGAGGCGACACCGCCCACCCGGCCAGCGTGGGGGGAGCTGAGGGCGTGGCAGCTGCTTGCACACCACAGCGCTACGGGTGGGGCCTCCGGCGCAGGCCCTGCGACAGGCGCCCCGTTTGCCAGCTCAGGGAACACGCCGCAGCCCCTAGTCACTCACCAGCCTGGCCACCAGCTCGCTCAGGTGCAGGCCGTACTTGGCCACCACAGGCCGCAGCACCTCCGTGACGGGCTTGGTGGGCTTGGCCTTGAGTCCCACTGAGCGGTTAATGGGAACCAGGTCCAGCCTGTGGGGGGAGAGGCGTGAGCACATCCGCGCAGACCCACCGAGTCTTCACTTCCCTACGCCCACGCCGCCGGATCCAGCCCCAGGTTCTGGCTGTGGGGGGCTTCTGGAAGGTTTTCTGGGGCGTGAGAGGGGCTGTCACACCAGCAAAGAGAGAACCCCTCCCCCACAGGATGGCCAACTCCATCCAGCCTGCCCACCCCTGGGTGTGGCCCTCTGTGGTCATGGGACAAGGAGAGCGACCCTCTGGCCCCTTGGGCTCCAGGGTCTGCGTGCTGCTGCCCCACCCGGTTCAGGATGGGCCCAGCCTTCTGGGAGCTCATGGGAATGGCAACTGCATTTTTCTCACCGAAACAAAGTCCGCTTTTCTAGGCGCAGGTCCCTAGACGCCAAGATGCTACTGTCCTGATGCAGCACCAGGGGCTTGGGAACCAGGAGGAACAAGAGGTGGGATCAGAGGGAGTGGGCGCCCAGCAATGCTCCCAGGTGCAGGGACGCCCAGGTGCAGAGACGCCCAGGTGCCGCGGAGGAGCAGCCGCAGACAGACCCACACCAGCAGGCAGGGGCCCAGCCACAGGACCCACCCTCCAAGGCCTCCAGCAAATGGCTTAGACACGGAGTGCAGAGCAGGGCAACCGCCAGGGCCTAACACCAAGGGCCCAATACCTTGTCCCCGCCAACCAGGAAGAGGTCCACGGCGGCCCCGTTGATGCCGTGTCGCTCGCAGAGCCCAGCCAGGACCTCCTTGATGGGGAGCCCCGCCCTGACGAGAACCGTGCAGGGCGTCCCGTCGGGCAGCTGGATGCAGCAGTGCTTGGCGGCCTTGTCCCTCTCGGGCGCCAGCGTCCTGCAGGCCTCTGACTGGGGAAGAGACGGCGCTGGGGTTACAGGGAACTTGCGGGGCACCCCAAGAAGAGCTATGGGAGCTTGCATGCGCTTTGGGAGGCCCACATCCAGCTCCAGAGATGCAGATCCGTGGGACACCTGCGCTGCGCACTCGGGGTGGGGGCCACGCTAACACAGGGACAGCCGTGGGCTTCCTCCAGCTCAGACACTATTCACAGCCTTGCCCAGCCTCGGACCCAAGTGCTCCTGGGCCCACACGTAGCCAGCTCCCCCAGAACAGGCCACGCTGTGACGCTAAGCTGCCCTCGCCCACCTCAGTCTGTGGGGCAGGGACCACACGGCGGGCTGGAACCCACACAGGGGCACAAGGACCAGCCCAGCCGGGGGCCCTCTGCTGTTTTCCGTCATCTTTCTGCCCGACCTCCCGGCCCAGGCTCCAAAGCCCCTCCGAGAAGAACAGCCTGATCTAGGGGAGAGCAGGTCAGCCCGAGGGCGGGTACTGGGAAGCCACGGAGGGGCAGGCAGGGGCTGGGGGTGCCTAGGGGGACTTGGGCTCCACCATGTTTGGTGCTGACAGAGGGCTGCCCTGTCAGCATGAGGGACAGAGCCGGCTGTCTGCCCAGGGAATGCTAGCTGACTCCGCCTGGAGCAGGATGGCGTTCACCTGCCGGCCCCGCCCAGGAGCAGCGGGACTCGCCTGCGGGTGGGGCGGGGCGGTCTGCTGCAGGACTCACGCCCAGGCCCAGAGCTCCGGAAACTGCTCAGCAGCACTCTACCCCTGCGCCAGCCCGTGGTGCTCAGAGGCAGGGCTCTTGGGCAGCGGGATGTGGGTGAGGCCAGCCCAGGGCGGCAGGGGTCTCTCCTCACCCCTCCCTGGGCCTGAGTCACAACTCGCTTCCTCACCAGAAACGCCCCTGCACAGGCCTCCTGTGGAGCTGGCCTGCTGGGCACTTCCTGTCATGGTTCCTCGGGACACAGCAAGTCCCCTCTCACATGATTCAGAGAGCTGCTGTGCAGGTGGTAGACTGATCGCCAAAGGCCCAGCAACCCCTCCCACCTGCGCCCTGGGTGGCTCGTGGGGCGGGCTAGTGCCGCCGGTCAGCCCCGGCAGCGGAGACGAGGTTCTGCGCGCGCTGCCCGACAGGTCCCAGCGACAGACGCCGCAGCGACCAGGCTCCCAGACTGGCACGCACAGCCGCCACCCAGGCAGCGGGTCCCCCAGGCAACCAGAGAGCAGGTGGGAGGACAGAGAGGAGCCCCCGTGGGCCCCCAATCACGCCATGTCTGAGGCAGTGGGACGTGCAAGGACAAAGCACCTGCCTTCACAGCTTTCTGTGCTCAGTGGGATGCCAGAAGCGTAACTGAATGAGACCAGGCTTCCAGAATGACCCCAAGCTGGCCTCAGTCCGAGGAGCACCCTGTGGGGAGCCCTCCTGAGGTGCGTGGGCGTGTGGGCTCCGGGAGGCAGTGTGACCCGTGGGCGAGGGCGGGCGGGGACTTACCAGGTCCAGGCTCCCGGCGGAGGACACGGAGCCCTGTGACTCTCGGCGGCCCAGGCCTCCGTTGGCGTGCGGGGCGTCTTGATGGGAAACACAGCGACTCAGAATCACACAGCCTTGCTTGTCTCACTCCACACAGAAACCCACCTCCTGGTCACAGCTCCCACCCCCTTCCCTCAGGCCGAGCAGACGCAGGCGAAGGAAGGAAGGCAGGACAAACAGGCCTTTCGAGATTCTGCCCCCCACCCTCCCCCATCCCCTCCCTGGAGCTGCTGCAGCCCAGCAGCCCCCACAGCTGCAGAGATAGGCTCCACTCTGTCCCGCCCTGTCCCCCCCCATCCCCCCCGTCCCCATCCTGTTCCCCCCCGTCCCGCCCTGTTCCCCCCCTGTCCTGCCCTGTTCCCCCGTCCCGCCCTGTTCCCCCCTGTCCTGCCCTGTTCCCCCCCTGTCCCCCCACCGGCGCAGCTGGCTCCAGGCAGGTGGGAGTTCAGGGCAGTGCTCCTGGGCAGGACCTCCCTCGCTTTGGTTAACCTGGAATTTTTATCCAACTGCTGGTTTCTGGGCCTACGCAGAAACTGTCCCCTGTGGGCAGCAGTGAATGCCCAGCGGTCACCACACCTTTACTTATGGCTCGTCTTCCCGCAAAGTCCTAGATGAGTTCCCCTCCACTGAGGAACAAGCCCTCTTGTTCCGCCTGGTTTTCCATGAAAACCCACCTAGAAGGGCCTTTCCCAACCTGGGGTCTGCTCCCCAGGCCCTGCTGTGCCGGCCCGGGGGCCACAGTGGGGCACAGACACAGGGGTACCGGGTCCCCTGACCTTCTGAACTATTGGCCCTCCTTCCAAAAGCTACGGATTCCCACGTCACCAAGTCTGGATTCCTGGGCAGTGCCGGGAGCCAGGATCTAAAGCTAACGAGCCGCCAGATGTGGGGACCCCAGCCTCTGGGTCCTGTCGGGGGACAGACTGCACGAGGCGCGCATACCCCGTCTCCCCGGCACAGCCCTTGAGATTTACAATAAAAAACGACAATTTGGACAAAGCTTGCGGGCACACGATGGCCTTCACTGAACCCCAGGCGGGCGGGGCAGCCCCGCGCACCGGACCAGAGCCCCGCGCACCGGACCAGCGCCCCGCGCACCGGACCAGAGCCCCGCGCACCGGACCAGCGCCCCGCGCACCGGACCAGAGCCCCGCGCACCGGACCAGCGCCCCGCGCACCGGACCAGCGCCCCGCCAGGACAGCGCCGCCTGGGAGCGCGGGCCTCGGTGCTTTCCTTCCTACTTGGGTGTATTTTCCAAATGTTTCCAGCACCTATTCCTGCTGGAGCCAGAGGAGCACAGGAGAGGACAGACAGCGGGCGGGGTGCGGAGGACTAAAGCCCCGCCGCCTGGCCCGCGACCGCACACCACAAACCGTTTGTGTGCTCCCCGTGGCCCTTCTTCTTCTGGGACCGCCCGGTGCTCCTGGTCCTGGACCAGGAGAAAAACACTCCCTTCCGCTTCCGCTCGCTGTCCTCGTCCAGGTCTTCATTCAGGGACCGTCCTGACCGCGATTTCCCAGTCAGCTGTCGTCAAGGGGAGAACGTTGAGAAAGCCATGTGCGTGACTTCCACGCATGCAGTGCGCTAGGCAGCTGCGGAGCAGCAGCGAGAGAGCGAGAACTGTTCTATGGGCGACAGGCCCGTCCAGAGACGGCAGCTGGACCCCAGCGGACCCGCCCCAGCCCCGCCTCAGCATGCTGCGTCCTAGGAGGTGCCCTGCATTCTCCACGCGTGAAGGAACCCACATGGCACAGCTTCCCTCCCGCAGAGCAGCTCCCACCCCGGACACGGCCACGGGCACGAGCATGACAGCAGCACCTTTTTTGGCGTGGACACCGTGGAGTGGTCCGAGCTGACGCTGTGCTTGGAGGCCGGGCTGCTGGGCACCTGCTGGGAGTCGGGGAGGGAGCGGCCCTCCACCTCGGCCAGGATGCACTCCTGGTACAGTGGGGACTTCAGGAAGCGCGTGTAGCTGTCAAACTTCATCAGGTTGAAAATCTGCGGAGTCCATGCCACAACGTTGGTGAAGAGTAACCAGGACAGCCAGCCCTGAAGGCTCGGGGCGGGGACCCCAGGCTCCTCTGGCCTCTTCTGAAAGGACGCCATGAGCCCATTTTCTCCACCCACACCCCAGAGTCACTTTCCAAAGTTCCTTTACCTCTGACTACTCTCTCCCGTCACACAGTCTTTCATTTGTCACCTAAAACCAGCAAATCCCAGCACCTTCCATGAAGCCAGCACCAGGAGGAGACAGCACAGCCAGGGGTGACCCTGGGGAGCTGTACTTGGCAAGAATGGCCCCAAACCAGCCTGGCCAGTGAGGCTCGGTGGTTGTGCGTCGACCTATGAACCAGGAGGTCATGGTTCAATTCCTGGTCAGGGCACATGCCCGGGTTGCGGGCTCGATCCCCAGGAAGGGGCGTGCAGGAGGCAGCCGATCCATGATGCTCTCTCATCACTGATGTTTCTCTCTCTCTTCCTCTTTGAAATAAAAACATATTTAGAAAAAAAAAAGAATGACCCAAACCCGTGGGCATCTGGAGGGAGCAAGGACTGCGTGGGCCACGCCTCCCTTCTTCATCCCATGATCCTGTGGCTCCACAGCAGGACTCTGGAAAGCCTGTGGGACACGTGCTCTACAACGGAGGCCACAGAACATGAGGTGCAGGCACACTTGCTGCCACAGGGATGCGCTAACTGAAAAAATCCAAGCTTACATACAGGGTGGGCAGGAGTACGTTTACACAACACAAACACCTAACGGAGCGAGAACAAACCATCTCTCCTACTCACACTGTAACCCTACTTCTGCCCCGCCCTGCGCGAGCAGCACCCTGCCTGTGATTTCCCACGGGCGCACACGCAGCAGTGGGATTGAATGGTCATTGTGGGCGCCCCTGAGACCCGGGGTCTGATTGGCCACACCCGACACCAGAGCCCAGCGGGGAAGGGCAGTGCCTTCCTCCCCAGCTCGCTGACCAGCTCCTCCCCTCCCCGCCTGGTGGCACTTGGGAGCTCGCTGTCTGGGACCCAAGCCCTCTTCCCCGCGCCTGGCCAGAGTCCCCGCGGCAACGGAGGCACGGGCTCACCTGGAGCTGCTGCTCCTTGAACATGTCGGGGTGCGGGGCGCTGAGAATGTCGTCTGCCAGCTGGGCCTGGCTGTCAATGTTGACAGGTGTGGTGGCCTTGCTGCACAGGAACGTGCTGAAAATCTCCCGGGCCCTGTAGGAGAGCTGCCGGGACATGCGTGTGAGCCATGTGCAGACTACAGCTCCCCCAGCTCCTGTAGGAGAGCTGCTGGGACACACGTGCGAGCCACCTGCAGACCACAGCTCCCCCAGGTCCCGGATGGAGACAGTCCCCGGGGCAGTAAGCACTCCTTGGTTGAATAAACAAAGTACAGGCCAGCATGAGACCATCACCAACTCGGCTCCTCTCTAAACTTTCCCGATGGGCAATGACTAGTACGTGGCTCACAGGCTTGGGCGGCACCGCCACTAGGGGCGCCAGGTGCCGGTCCGTGTGTGCTGGTCTCTGTGAAGTGGGGCTGGGTTGGTGCAGCCCTGGGGTCACGCCTGACACGTGGCCTCACTAGATGAGAGGGGCCCAGGCTGCCTGGAAGCCGTGTGCCACCCTCCTGCCTGGAAGCCCGTGTGCCACCCTCCTGCCTGGAAGCCGCGTGCCGCCCTCCCCACACTGCGCGGGGGCGCGGCTGCGGGAAGGCATTTCGCAGGCTGTGCTGCTCAGCACAAGGAAATGCCACAGCGGCCCCGAGAAGCCCACTCTGAGAGGTGTGAAGCGTGTGAGGGTGCTTTCACACCCTCTCCACCGCCCCGGGGTGCCCCCATGCAATCCTGCCCGTGGCCACCCCTCCCTGGGCACGAAGGAGCATGTGTACCTCTTTTTTGTCGTGTGCGGGCACATGATTAAAGTATTCACAGGCCTGCCAGAATAAAATGTTTTCTTCACTGAATTCCTTCCTTAGAAAATCCTAGAAAAACATGGTCAGTGAACTTCCACCCGCGCTCGGAGAAGTGGGGTCAGTATCCCCGGGGCCTGCCTCCCCGCGGACTGCTCTTCACTCCGACCTTTCCCACTTCCCTCTCAGAGGTGGGCTTGGGAGCACCTACCCATAACTTAGCCCCCGCAAGGCAGCCGCTAGCACGGCGCCCAGACCCCTTGGGCAGCAGGACCCGCCCACGGCGCTGCCTTCCGGGCCCTTACAAGACTCCGGTGCTGAGCCCCGCACCCGTCCTACTCACAGAGAAGTACCGCACACCGAGGGGGTCCTGCAGGAGACGCTCAAAGGACACAGCCCAGCTGGCGACCCTCCTCTCGCGCAGGCGCCTGCAGCTCTGCACGCTGGGGAGGCTGGCATTGCTGCTCAGGCTGTGGTTGCTCACGCAGTCCTTCAGGTCAGCGCCGTTCAGCTCTGCGGGACCAGCACAGACCCACTGCAGGTGCGGCCCCACCCTGCCCGCAGCAGCAACCTGGGCTCCCACCAGTGTCTCCTCTGGCACCGCACCAGGCACTGCACCAGGCGCCCAGGACGGCCCTGTGCTGCTCTAGGCGAGCGGACCGAGCACGGACCGGCGGCTGCAGGGTGCACACTCAGCAGTGAAGGCGACCACAACCACAAGGCCGTCCGTCGGGGGCTCCCGAGGGAGTGCGCCTGTGAGGAGCGCATGGAGGGCAGGACGGGGCCCTGTGGAGCCGCCCACTCACACGTGTGCACTCCTGCCCTGGGCTGGGCCTGAGCGCAGCATCCAGGCACCATGTCCAGATGAGGTGTTTCAGCACACGTGTTGGTGGGACAGCTCGGGTACAGGCCACCCGAGGCAGCAAGCGCCACATGTGCCCCAGGAGGCTGGCTGCCGAGCTGCCTGCAAAACGGCACTAGCGACTGCCTAAGCACATGCGCACACATGACACTAACATGACACTGTGTGTCAACTGTGATGGATAAACTTAGAAAGTATTTTAAAGGCAGAAGAACAGACAGATGGGTAGTACAGCGCAGTGAGAATTCAAATGGGAACGAAGAGCCGTGGCCCCATTGCCTTCATGTGAGCTCTCGAATGATGACCCACGGCACCCTCGTCACCTCCTGTGAGCAGCCTGGGTGCCAGTCCCGTGTGGGCAGGCCTGGCAGTGACACCTGAGCAGAAGGGGTGGAGGCCAGCGGGCAGGCAGAGGGACATGCCCTTCGAGGTCCTACAGCCGAGACGGGAAGCCCACGAAGCAGCGCTCATTCCGCGTGCTCCCGCGTGGCTCTCCGTCCGCCCGCCTGGTCCTAGTGCGCAGCCCGCCGTCCGGCTGGTCGTGGTGAGGCGTCAAGTGCACTAGTGAATTGGCTCCAGATCCAGGCCAACCACTTAGAAGGCGTCTTATGAGTGACGAGGGCCGGAGCGCGGAGAAGGCTGGTGAGGGGTGGGGCGAGTGAAGCCTCGACAGCCCCTGATGGGTCGGCAGGGACCCTCGCCTTCAGATGTGCCCCCTCCACAGACATGCTGACTGTGAGGCCCACAACTCAAGAGGCAACCCCGAGCCCGAGGGCTGCGGAGGCGGCCAGGCGCAGACGCCGCACCCTGGAGCGTGAGCCTGCGGGGCCAGAAAGCAAGGCCAGGAATTTGGCCACTTGGGATCCATGTGCTCACTAGAGCCCCTTTCTCCTGAAGGCTCCGAAGGCGTTTGCACAGGGAAGGAGACAGGGTGAGAGTAAGCCGGTCCTGTAGCTGCCACAGAAAACCCAAGTCACACTCAGAAGCTGCGCGAGACCAGAGGTCACTGACTCTTCCCTTGAGGCCGCTCAGCCCAGCAGGCCTCCTGCCTACAGAACATCTGGAAATGCCTGGCCACAACCCTTCCCCAGCTGGGCAGCTCTCCATTCCACGTGTCCAACTGTGGACCAAAAGGGGTCCTACAAAAAGTAACCTCACAGGTGATCTGATCCTAAGTCCCTCAAGGGGCAGGGCAGCGTGGGTGGTCCCGCCCAGATCTCTATCTTCTGTAGTAAAAGGTTTCTCTGCCTGGAGCCAGCCCTGCCCAATTCTGTGCTTCTAGGTAACACACCTGTGACATGCCTCCTTGAAGCCGTAACCACTGGGAAGAGGGAAGAGCTAACAGCGCAGGATCCCGTCTGTAATCCGATCCCCTCGCTCTCCCACCTCCTGTAATCTCCTCACATCCCCTTCTGATTCCAAACGCACAAGCAAGCTGCCAACTCATTCTCGGAGCATCTGGGATCTGCTCCTGGCGCATGCTGTTAGTTTAGCTCAAATAAACTCTTATAACAATTCTCTACAGGTTTGGATGCTTTGTGCGTTGACAGGCTGTAGAAAATACTCCCATGTGCACTCTCACACACGCATGTTCTCTCTCCTCTCCTCTTCTCTTCTCTCTCTCTCTCTCTCTCTCTCTCTCTCTCTCTCTCTCTCTCTCTAGGGCTGGGGTCCTAGATGGGGCCCAGCTCTGAGTTTGATGTCTGTCCAGTAACTGGAGCATCGAGGGCTCAACACCATGACATTAATGCTCCCTAATTAACATACAACCCAACGCACTTCCCAACAGATGCTGATGAGAACTAGACACGCTGAGTGTGAAGGTTCATGTGGAAAACCAAGCCTGACACCCTGGAGAACGAAACAGAACAAGGGATGAGCAGGGCCTGCCCTCCCGAACAGTAGCCAAGTCGCCGCTGGTCCTCGGCTGGGGGCGCAGGTGCAGAAACACCCATCACTGGACAGAGCGCAGCGGGTCGCTCAGTCAGCGGTGCAGGCCCAGCCGGAGAGCCTCTGAAAAACAGGCCACCGATCCCTCCAACACACGGAAGCCAATGCCACTGACCAAAGACGTGTCACCATGAAATTAAGAAGCAGGAGGAAAAACCAGTCACATCTTGAAGTAGCTGACGAGGAGCCTCACGACACAAGCCCGGAGCCAAAAGAGAACAGTGATTCGACGGTACCAGGCCGGTGGGCAACAGAGGTGGTGCAGGTGGTGGCATGGGGGAGGGGCAAGGTGGAAACTTCCAGGTATACAAGGAACGCGTGCTGCGAACTTAATGAGCAGCATGGGGACTGGAGTTAGCAACACTGCGTTGTGTGTTTGAAAGTTGCTAAGAGAACAGATCGGAAGAGTTCTCTTCAGGGCCCCGGCCGGGTATCCCAGTTGGTTGGAGCATCGTCCCGATACTCCAAGGTTACAGGTTCAATCCCCGATCAGGGCACATACAAGAAGCGACCAATGGCCCTGGCCAGTTTGGCTCAGTGGATAGAATGTCGACCCATGGATTGAAGGGTGGTGGGTTCGATTCTGGTCAAGGGCATGTACCTCGGTTGCAATCTCAATCCCTGGCCCAGGTTGAGACAACAAATCGATGTGTCTCTCTTACATTGATGTTCCTCTCTCTGTCTCTCCCCAGACCTTACACTCTCTCTAATAATCAATGGAAAAAATATCCTCAGGTGAGGATTAACAAAAAACACACACAAAGCAACCAATGAATGCATAAAGAAGTGGAACAACAAAGTCATATTTCTCTCTCTCAAATCAATAAATTTTAAAAAAAGTTCTCATCACAAGAAAGGTTTCTGTAACCATGTGAGGTGATAGACTTTAACTAGACTTATTGTGGTGATCACTTCATGATGTATACACACCAAATCATTATAGTACACCTGAAACTAACACTGTACATCACTGATCCTATATAATAAAAGCCTAACATGCTAAGTGTCCGGTTGTCCGTTCAACCAATCAAAGTGTAATATGCTAACGATATGCTAAGGCCACTCAAGTGCTTGCTATGATGTGCACTGACCACCAGGGGGCAGATAGTTGACCGGTCAACTAGTCGCTATGATGTGTACAGACCACCAGGGGGTAGACGCTCCGACGGGTAGGTTAGCTTGCTGCTGGGGTCCAGCCGATTGGGACTGAGCAAGAAGGGCCGGAGACGCCCTGGAACCCTCCTGTGGTCCCTTCCTGGCTGGCCAACCTCCCATGTCCCTCCCCGGCCCCGATCATGCACCAGTGGGGTCCCTCGGGCTGGCCTGCACCCTCTCGCAATCCGGAACCCCTCGGGGGATGTTGGAGAGCCGGTTTTGGCCCGATCCAGCAGGCCAGGCCGAAGGATCCCACTGGTGCATGAATTCATGCACTGGGCTTCTAGTGTCTCAATAAAAAAATTAAATAAATAAAATCTCTGTAAAAAACACCGTAAGCTAAGTCAAAAGACAAAAAAGAAATCCCAGGGTAATATGTATAACACACCACACACACAAAGGACTCATTTTCTTTATGTTTAAAAGGCCTTCATGTCGGTAAGAAACAGCTCCATAAATCAGAGTAGCACGGAGAAGAGTATGGACAGTGACCAGCAAGGGCCGCGGTGGCTCTACCCTTGTGGAGACACGTGCAGCTCTACCCCATAAGCTACAGGGGAATGTAATGACCAGCCACTCTGCACCTACTGACGGCCAACATCTCCCTCAGCAGGCCCTGAGCAAAGGGCCTGTGTCTTTTATGTTGATAAACAAGATGATCTCACAAAATGAATGATCTCTTTTTAAAACACTCGTATTATGAGCACCAACACATCTGTCGTGAGCTGTTCTTCCCTGGAGGCAATCGAGGTTGACAAGAGGCCTGAGGGGTGAGCAGTGAGCCGCCCTCGGGGAAGTGGGGAAGCCTCCAGGACAGGTGAGCCTGCGAAGGCCCTGTGCTGGACGAGGCCCTGGGGACAGTGACACACAGGGAAGGTCAAGAAGAGACGCTTCTTCCCACGCACGAGGCGAGCAGCCCTGAGCTCTGTCCCTGCAGGCCAGTGAGGGGCCGGGGCCGGGGCCGGGGAGGCAGGAGGAAGACACTGCAAACTGTAGCAGAGCCGCGAGCCAGCTGAGAGTGTGGGAGCCGTTATTTCACATGAAAGGTGCTTGGATTCCAACAGCACAACAGGCAGAGTGGCCTAGAGGATGAGCTGCTGTGTCAGCAGCACACAGGGCCACACGGAGGAGAGACTGTCCGCTCTGCTGAGAAGGGCACCCCCACACCCTACCCCGGGGTCCTCGCTCTCACTCTCCGCTGACCCACAGGGTCAGGAGCATTCCCGCTCCTCCTTCCAGTCTCCATTCTCTGCTGTGGAAACACACCCACCCCTGTTTTGTTTCTGACTGAACACCCTCCTGCCTGCTTCTGGGCCCCAGCTCAAACACCAGGGGTGCTGAGACAGCGGACAGTGACGCGGAGGCCAGGCCACACCACCCGAGGCCGCACCCCAGCGCTCGCGCTGCGCAGCCAGGGCTCCTGAGTCAGGGCCGGTGCACAGAGCAGCCCACAGAGCGCCTTCCCTCAGGGGCCTCCGCATGCACTCCTGCGGCGCGTGCTGCAGGCCGGAGAGCCAGGCGGTGGTGGAGAGCCCCGGGCAGGGGGTAAGGCGGGAGCTGCCCTCGTGGGTTACAAAGCCCAGCACTCCCTGCGTCCTCGCCTCACAAGGGAAGGCCCCTCGTCTCGGATGTCCACCTCCAATGCTGAATCTCCAGTGCGCACCCCTTGGGCCGCTCTCGGCCTGCACTTGACACATGGAACATGGCACACATTTATGAAGGATGACCTTGAACCTGAAATGGACTTCCTTCCAAGGCCAGGATTCGCCCCCACCTCCAAGGCCAGGAGAGGGCGTCCCCATAGGCCCCCCTGCTGCCTGTGCTCCCTCGGGTCAGGTGTGTGGGAAACAGGCACCGCCCCCAGAAGAGTCCACCCACCCGCCCAGCGGCGTCGCTTAAGGGAGCATTTCCTGGTTTTTGGTGTCACTGTTGTGGTTTCCTTTTCTTGCAATTGGCCAGTTGAGTCAGAAGAATGCTTTCCTGGTGACTGGGTTTCTAAAGTCCATTTTAGATTTGCTGAAACGGGAAACACCACCCCTCTAAGTGGTCGACACACCTGTGGGCTGCCTGGTGCAAGCAGTACTGCAGGCACTCATGTCAGAGGCCTGCAACGGGCTTTACCCGCTCCTGTCCCTCCAGACCGTCTCCCCCAGACCAGCGTCTCGAGTCAAGCACAGCCAATGTTTACCTCCCGACCCCCGGGCACCTCCGGGCTGCCAGCCGCCTCTGCCCGCCGACTCCGCCCCACACACATACCTGGAGGCCGAACAAGCCAGCCTGCCCCCGCCAACCACAAGGCGCACAGACCGCGAGGACTTTACCTGGGTAGAGCTGATAAGAGCCACTGTGATGCCATTTAACCAAATACTTCCAACCATTCACTGCAAACCACCCCTCTGAATCCATACCAGGCTCAGCCGGCACAGCCCCCGGGGCCCCGGGCAAAGGCTCGGGCCACACACAGAGACATTGTTCCTTAGCTCGCTCCCCAAGGAGGAAATTAGTGCGCTTTCTCCAGCGACGCAAAGGCAGGCGGACAAAGGCGGCTCCCTGCCTGCAGCTCCAGAGGGAAACCAATAGTGCCCTGAGCACACAGCAGTATGGGCACATGTATAATTCACGGCCTTAGCCTGCGCTGCAGCGGGCTGAATTATTTACAGCCCAGCGTGGTGCAGACGCCGCACCGGAGCCACAGGCCCCAGACAAAGCGGCTGAGCTTTGGTGCACGGCTCTGCCTCGGTAACTGGCTCTTACAGTGGGAAGGAAAAAGTACTTGTAGCTTCTTATAACATGTCCTAGTGCCCCGGTGCATGGATTCGTGCACATTGAAAGGAAATTACTTAGAAGGTGGCCGGTGAGGCAGGACTGGGCGAAACAGGCCAGACATGCCCTAGAGCCAACCTCCAGGGTCCCTCCCAGCTAGCTGCACCTGGGGCGGCACCACGGCTCAAAGGGCGTCTGCAGAATAAGCAGGGTCCCTCTGGCAGGTGGGGTCCCTCGGCCTGGTCTGCGGGGATTGGGCCAAAACTGGCTCTCTGACATCCCCCGTGGGTTTCTGGATTGTGAGAGGGCGGTTCTTGAATCGGGCCCCATCCTCTCTGGTTCCAGGGTGTGTCACCTGAGAACCGCTGCTGCCAAGTCACCGCAGCTCGGCAGCTCCTGCATTGAGCATCTGCCCCCTGGTGGTCAGTGCACGTCATAGCTACCAGTTGGAGCGTCTGCCCCTGGTGGTCATTGCGCATCATAGCTACCAGTCAGGCAGTTGCTTAGCCTTTTATATATACAGATAAGGGTGCAAACTCTTATCTCCCTATGGATTTTCAATCTAAACACTTTTCACTTCACAGACATGAAACGGATCTTTTTCATGATGAGTGATCATCAGAGACTGCATGGTGGTGGGAGAAGCATTCGGCCCTATGCAGCTGCACCACGGAGCTGCACAAGGGCAAGGAGCTTAGCACAGGCCGCATGGCTTTGGAGGTGCTGCTGCACCCTTGTGGCGGGGACTGGCGGGGCTGGGGACTGGCAGGGCGGCCACTGCGATGCAAACAACCACAACGGGGTGACGGCCCCGGAAAAAGGTATTTCCTCAACCTCAACACTGTCCAGAAAACGACTCTGGGAAATGGCCTGAAGATGAAGCAAGGCCTCAGTTGTTACCTTCCTCTCAATGCCCTTTGACCTCAGTCCCTGCAGCACAGGACCACGCCCCGGCGAGGTTGTGGAGCGGGAGCAGCGGAGTGCCAGGTTCTGCCCTTGTCGCAGGCCCTCTAGCCTCTGTTCCCTCGTGGTCGTGAGGACAGAGCAGTGCAGACGTGAATGCCTGTGGAACCAGCAGGCAGAGCTCCTGGAAGAGCTGAATGACCCGGGGATGGGCAGGTGCCTGGGAAAGCTTCCCTCGCACGAGGATCACCCCTTTTCCACGGGCCATCTGTTTGGGACAACTTATTATTTGATGTCATTTCAAACCTGCAGAAAGCTTACTGAGAATAGCAGAAGGAACGCCTACACACCTTGCAGCCAGCTCACCTCTACCTATTGCCCTGTTTACCATATCAGTCTCCTGTCTCTCCTCTCGCTCCCTTCTTCCCATTCCTTCCCCTAACACTCACACTCACACACACACTCACTCACACACATGATCACACACACTCACGCATATGCTCTCGCACACACACTCACGCACATGCTCACACACACACACACTCATGCACACTCACTCACACACACGCACGCGCACACTCATGCACATACACTCACACTCTCACTCATGTGTGTGCACTCTCACACTCATGCACACACTCAGCCACATTTACACACACACTCACACTGATATACATGCATGCATACTCGCACACACGCATATTCATACTCTTAAACACACATTCACGCTCACACTCACATGCGCATGCACACTCACACACATGTGCACACATGCATGCACATTTACACACACATGCATACACATGCACACACCCACTCACACACATAACTTTCTCCCAACTAGCTGAATTACCTTGGAGACAGCAAACCTCTTTGCCCCTAAATACTTCAGTGTGTATTTCCTAAGTGCACAGACATTCTCTTCCATGACCACAGTACAGCTATCAAAACTGGGAAACATAACACAGTCCATACTCCAATTCCATCAATAATGTCTTTTCGAGCTATTTCCTGCCAGTCCAGGATCGAATTCAGGATCACTCAATGGTCACGTCTCTTTAAAAGCCTTTTTTCTTGCCCCAATCCCTGCAAATGTTAGTTTGTCCCCCGATGAGAAAACCCAGACACAAGGATATCCAAGCCCACGTGATCTATCACCTTTCCCCCGCCACCCCCGAGCCCAGATGACCACCCCCCCAGGATTCAGACAAGGACAGGTGGGATGGACCTTTCCCCAGTGCAGCCCGGGGCCCTACTGATAATTGGATCCCACAGCACCTCCTCAGAATGGAGCCTAAACTAGTGATCTAATCCATCAGCCCATTTTACAGATGAAGTGGTGGAGGTCTGAAGACTATGACCTGCCTGAGAGTAGTCAGTGGCAGGGCTGGCACTTCCCCCCGGCATCACAGGTCATGGGCTCACCTAGTCTGGCCCCCCAGGCAGATTTCACAGCCCGGGAGAGAAGGTAAGGGCCTCAGGCTCTCCGGGACCCTCAGTGCAGTGCAGTGCACTCTGCAGACCGCCGAGGCCCCCCGAGGGCCCGAGGAGCTGTGGGCAGGGACCGGAACTGAACCTCCCGAGTGAGCTTGGGGAGTGGAGCAAGCCTGTCCGAGGCAGAGCCCAGCCCGCCTCCTGCCTGACAGGACGTGGCTTCTGGAGCGCGAAATGCCAGGCAGATGGGAAACGGGGAGCTCACAGCCCGCAAGTGGGCAGGGCGGCAACTGCAAAGGGCTCGTGTGGGAGGTGGGAGAGACGGACGCGTGTGAATCCTGTCGCCTGTCACACTGGTGTCCGGGCTACAGGCTCAGAGCTCCCGACTCCACCCGCAGCCGGACCACAGGAGCCTCTGGCCTTGCCAAGGAGACAGGGCATTTTCCAAGCCCTGGTCACACACCCCCTTCGCGTGCGGATTGCAGTGACAAAAGTTTACATGATCCACTTCCCAAGTAATTTCTGTGTGGAATTAATGTATTTCATCTCAACAAATAAATACATACGCTTTATGAAGCGTTCACTTTTATTGGTTTTAGAGAGAAGGAGCGAGAAACAACTATGTGAGAGAGACACATGGATCGGTTGCCCCCTGCATGCATGCTGACTGAGGCTTGAACCCGCAACCTTTTGGTGTATGGGACGACGCTCCAACCTACTGAGCCACCCGACCAGGGCATGAAGACATTCTTTCATCTGTGCTAAGGGCCACAAAGGAAGTGTGGCCCAGCTGTGGCCTGTCCCTGTCTAGAGGACACTGCATGCAGAAGCCCAAGGCCCCCAGTGCGAGCTCCATGAGGAAGACTCAAATGGTGCTGAAGCTCCCCCAAGCCAGGGAGGGCACCCCACATGGGCCTGCATGGAGACCCTGAGAGTAGAGACCAGGCCACAGGCACCTTCCCTCCAGGATGGGGCTGGAGAGCCAGCGCTCAGCAAAGTGTCCTTGACCAGAATCAAACCCAGGACCCTTCAGTCCACGGGCCGACCCTCTATCCACTGAACCAAGCTGGCCAGGGCTTGAAACTGAATTTTTAACCATCTAAGTGGGGAGTCTGTCTCCTCTGAGGCTTTCTCTCCTCCGGATCTGTAACTGCCTTCGGACCTGTCCCAGCTCTGTCTCTGCCCACTCCCTCCAGGCAATGGTGTCCACGCCCAGGCCGACCACACTGGAGAGAAGGACAAGAGTCCCACTAACGCGGCAGCTGCCACTCATCAGCTCTGCTGTGCGAGGCACTGCTCTGAGGCGTCAATGCTAAGCAGGTGGCCCTCAGCCACGCTGCAAGGTGCCTGGGCCCCGCTTTGCAGGTGAGAGAACTGAGGCGGCAGCCGGACCAGAGCTGGGGTTTAAACCTGGACAGTTGATCCCAGAGCCACCGCATGTTCCACCGCCTCACGGCCCCTCTCCAACCCGCCTCCCCCGATGGAACCCTCCTTTCTGCATGACCTGGTAGTCAGATCTACCAAGACCTCAAACGCATGACAGACCGCTAATTCCCAGCTGCACGCTTCCTGCCCAACCCTTTCCTGCTGCCCGACATCTACCCACCATCTCCACCTAAAACGGAGTGAGCCCCCCCAAGGGCCCAGGCCCACGCAGCGCGGGGACTGCCCACGATCCGTTTCTCCCCCTGCCTCCTTCCCGCCGTCCCCGCAGGTGCCGGTGGAAGCTCAGGAGGGTTTGGGTTCCCTCTCATCTCTGAGGCTTGAACCCGCAACCTTTTGGACTCCACGCTCTGCTCATGGACACTGTGGTTCTCCCTCAGCTTTCCGGCCCCCCGGCTGCTCTCCCGGTTCTCCGGCCCCTCCTATCTCCCCAGGCTCAGCTTGCAGGCCCAGCTGACCAGGCGCCGCACTCACACGGGAACGTGGGGTAATCAGCTCAGTCACTGACCGCTCCCATGTGCCCAATGCCGAGGCGGGCTACATGCACCAGGGGCCGGACAGGTACAACAGCCCACTCCCCCTGGGCATGAGGGCATTTCACCCACAGGTAACGGGAAACCACTGATGTCCTTTGTGCAAGGAAGGGTGATGGCCTGAGTTTTGTTCTTAAATTTTTTAAAATATATTTTTATTGACTTCAGAGAGGAAGGAAGAGGGAGAGGGAGAGAGAAACATCAATGATGAGAGAGAGTCATCAATTGGCTGCCTCCTGCACGCTCCTTACTGGGGATCAAGCCGCAACCCAGGCATATGCCCTAGACCGGAATCGAACCCGGGACCCTTCAGTCCGCAGGCCGATGTCCCATCCGCTGAGCGGAACCGGCGGGAGCTGTTGTTAATTTTACAGACCACATCTGACACTGGAGGGGAAATCTGTGCCACAAGGACCCACATCCGGCCATGACGGAGTGACCGGGCATGCCTTCTCCTGCCGTATGTTACCAGAAACTGGGGAAGGGTCCGAAGCAACAGTCCTTACAAGTCAGAGCAGTCACTGCAAGATTCCGATTCCTGAAGGCAGAGAGGTGAAGGAGGTGCACCCGGAGATCGAGCGCCCAGCACCTGCCAGGGGCACCACCAGTTCTTGTTGGACACCTGGCCTTCAAAGGAGGCCCACATGTGTTCCTAAATCAGGGGTCCTCAAACTATGGCCCGCGGGCCACATGCAAATACAAATATTGTATTTGTTCCCGTTTTGTTTTTTTACTTCAAAATAAGATATGGGCAGTGTGCATAGGAATTTGTTCATAGTTTGTTTTTTTTTAAACTATAGTCCGGCCCTCCAACGGTCTGAGGGACAGTGAACTGGCCCCGTTTAAAAAGTTTGAGGACCCCTGTCCTAAATAATGGCGCTAAACCAGCCTTCAGTGAAGCCACATTCAACTTGCCCAAATGAAGCCCCAAAACAAGCCTCAAGCGCATCAAGCCCACCCACAAGTAACGTAATTCCTATTTAAACAAACCTCCATCCCCTGCAAAGGAAGACAACCAAACCGGCCCCCACTTAACAATCACTAGACGTGGGAAGATGCAGAGAAATATGACGCGAACCAGGAGAAAGGTCAGTCAACAGGAAAGATGGGAACCTGAAGACACTCAGAGGTGCTGTAAACATGCTCGAGGGTTTAAAGGAAAGCATGAACACAATGAGAGAGCGAAGGGCTATAAAAGCCAAAACCACTGCCAGAGAGAACACACTCACTGAAATGAATAGCTCACAGGACTGAAGCGAGAGCGTATTAGACATGCAGAAGCATTTAACGAGCAAGATAAATCACGACACATGAAGCGTATGGAGGGGAAAGGACTGAAGGTGAACAGACCTCAATGGCCGTAGGAAAAATTCAAATAGTTTAATTGGTAATTAAAGTCCCCAAGCCAGGAGGGTGAACAATACCTGACCTCAACAAACCCAAACAGCACAGATACAAACAGAACCAGCCCCAGACTCGTCATAATTGAAATTCTGACACCTGCAGTAAATAGAAAACCTTAAAGCTCTCTTCCAAGTGGCACGCCCAGAGGCACATCCTTCACCGTTCACAGGGCATCTACTTGGGGGTGGGGGAGTATCCCTAATTTGCATACAAGCTACTCAGGTAGAGGCCTTGAGAAAAGCCGCTGAGCCCTCCCCAACCTCAGGGTCTGCTCTAGACCTTTCTCCTAAATTATATTTTGGCCAATCCGATTTTCAGCTTTCCCTCAGCAATTCTGTTTTCAGCTTTCCCTCAGCATATTCTCTGGAGAGTGAATCTGCGAAACTTTCCAGACCAATGTGAAAGTTCTCTGGGAAATAGCTTCAAGCATATAAAACAGTATTTGTTATTTTAGTCACGTCCTCGTTATAGTGCAACAGAAAATGGCCCAAGTCACAGCGCAGGGCTTCCTGAGGCAGCCCGCCGGCTCCCGCCTCCAGCTCCTGTGCCGTCTCGAGGCTCTCCCAGGGGCCGGGTGCTGGCCCCCGCGGCGGAAGGACACACACCCGCTTGCAGGTAGGGCCTGGGGGGGAGTGAGGAATGGACACAGGAGGGCCCCAGGGGCTTCTACTGTGACCTCCATGCTTCAGACAAAGCATGCCCAAATGTTAGCACGTCACTTCTCGGAGGTGTGTGGTCACTGGTCTCACTACTGCTGAACTTCTGTTTGCTTGGAAACAATCCCACAACACAAGCAGTTCCTGATCACTCTTCCAACCCCCGGAGTAGCGGCAGGAACGTGCCGGAGGCGTTGTGGCGGACACGGAGTCGGCTTCCAGAGTGCGCTCCATCCGCCTGGCGCCCAGACTCTGTGCTCCGCGCTGGGAGCCACACTGTGGTCTCGGGCGGCGTTTTTACGCTCCCAAGCGAACCATAAGGAATGCGATGCATTCAACCAAAAACAGAGGGTTCTGGTCAGACCCCTCCTCACGCAGCAGTTACACGTCACCGTGAGTCCATCTCCACTACCGAGCAAACGTGTTTGAAAATGGGCACTGCCTTTTGAATGAGGCTGCACTGCCTTTCTGAGAAGGAAAAGGTGAATTCACCAAAGCTCTGCCAATGCCATGGCTCTGCGAGAGCCCTCACTCTCCCCTCCTCCAGTGTCACTTGCCAAAGCTGTGACAGCGACCACCTTGGATTTGAAAGGGGGATGCAGTTTAGCCCCGGCTTAACCTCACCCTGCTGGGCCCGAGGTTGGCAGTGACGGCCGGGTCACCATGTGGTGCCTCCACCTTGCCCCGCAGAGCGGCCCTGCACATGAGTGGAGAAGGTGCTGTGGGCCCGGAGCAGAGGGGAGGGTGCAGAGGGGGAGGGATGCCCTCGGAGGTCGGAGGTCGGCCTGTGAGCTGTGCCGTGGGCACAGAACCCACACCTCCCCTCCCCGGCCGGGTCCCTCCCCACCTCCCCGTGAGGATGAGCTGCGTGTGGAACCGCACAGGCACAGGCATTGCCAGCCAACAACCCAAGGCCCAGGGAGTGAGTTGTTCTGTGAGTTGCACTTACTCTCACGTGGGGGGTGATGCAGAGGAGCGGCTGACACTCAGGAGAGGGGCTGGCAGTCAGCACAGGCTCATCTGAGAGTCTGCCCCGGCCGGGGACAGCTAGGGGCGGAGACGCTGTGCACTTGAGGGGCCCTAGGAGACCAGGGTGGGGGATGGCATTGAGGCAGCTCGCGGGTGGAGAGTGGTGCCAGGTCTAGGAGGTTACAGGAAGGTCACGGACACAGTCATGGACCCAGTCCCACGCCCACGAGAAACTCTGGGGCCCGCCTGGAGGGGAAGCTGAGCGCAAGCGTGGACAAGCTAAGCTGGAGGACTGATGAGGCAGCCACCGTGGAGGCATCGCGTGGGCGTCACAGACCCCGGGGCCAGAGCCGTTCCTTCGAGGAATTCCCCACGCTCACGGCCTGATGTGTGCCTGTGGATGTGGGCATCGGGCACCCCAAGTTCTCCACTGCAGAAGTCAGACCCAGACATGGCAGAAAACACCCCACCTTTGGGAATACATGAGTGTGGGGGGGTGTCCTGCCAAAGCTGCTTAGTACAGAGTGAAAAATGGAAGGAAGAAAAGAAGAACCAACTTTGTTTCAATAAAGCAGCGAGGTCCGAGCCGGGGAGCAGGGCGGGCTCTGTCCCGTCAGCATGGAGGGTCTCACCCACTTCTTCCAACCACGCGCCCCTCACACGCCGCCGAGTGCGAGGGCTCCGGTGTGCCCACGTCTGAGTGGTTTCCCACGCGGCAGGTCAGGCCTCTCTCTAATGCAGGAACGTTCTTCCCTCCCGCGAGGCGGGACCTGCCTCCCTGGCCCCCAGCACGGCCTGGCTCACCCCCAGAGACTGACCTCCCGCCGTCCCAGCGCGTGGCCCGGGGAGCTGGCGTTGGGAGCCCTCTCCCTCTGAGGAGGGGAACCCTGCAGCTGACAAAGACTCCAAAAGCAGCACTGTCCAACTTCCCTAAAACAAAGCCACAGAGCGCCATGGCGAGCGCACGGACAAAGGTGTCATTGTGAGAAGGAACAGAGTGAACTGAGTCCAAATCACCTCCCTGACAAGACCGGACACAGTGTTGTGGAGGGAGTGGCGTACTCTCGGCAAAGCGAGGCTGATGGCGAGACCAGCCACCCTGCCAGCCTGGGGTTCCCAGGGCCCAGGTCACCGCACCAGCCGAGCGTCTTCCCCATAGAAACCGCTGCCGGAGCCCAGACCCCGGGTGAGCCAGGCCGTCCTGCTCAACGCAACACAAACACCTCTGCGTGGAGACACCTGAGGTTCCCCCAGCTCCTCTCAAGCTCCTTCCACCACTGCGGAGGGCGGAAGCGCCCAGGAAGTGGGGTCAGGACCTGCAGGGGCTCTGGGTGAGGGGTGGGGGCCGAGGGCGCACAGCGGCTCTGGCTCAGCAGCCACTTTCCCGCTGTCTCCACGGCCCTGAGCCATGGCCCAGGGTCTGCCTCAGTGCCTGTGCCGGTGAAGACGGGAGGATGCAAGCACGTGGCCTGGAACGAGCGTGCGAATTGAATGAGAGGACTTTCCTTCCTACGTGTGATCAGTAAAGACACTGAAGAAGGAAAAAGAACAAAAACATGACCAAGACTTAGTGACCCGTCTCAGCTGCCTGGCACGTTCCTGAGAGCAGAGCGTGCGCACGGAACAGCGCCTCCTCCTCCCCTGGCCACGGGGCCTCCCGGGATGAGGGCCTCAGGGGCCGGCCCTCCCGGCGCACCAGGGTCTGAGGCGGGAAGGGAAGGTGGAACGGGGGTGGAAAGCCCCCACGGAGGGGAACCACTGCCACCAGCCAGGACACCACTTCCTTAGGAAGGACACGGAGCCCAGGAGCCAGGGACTTCCCACTTGGGAAGGTCAGCGTTTTAAAAAGCACACAAAGACTGAGCGTAAAGCTCCTACGGCTCTGGCATCTACTGCGGACAGAAGAGAACTTCAGAGACCAGCAAAGCCAATACCTATGACTCGAGTGAACACAGTGAATAAACTTCTCAGTGATACGTTTCCTGCGAAGTGAGCCTTTTACCAGAAGAGAGGCCGGAACGCAGCAGAGAGTGGGCATGGACACATCTCTAAAACCACACACTTTATCCTGGATTTGGTGACAGGTCCGACTGCTTTTTAAGGAAGCGATTCCCACTCCGGGCTGAGGCCGGATTAAATGGCCGGGCTATCACTGCACATAAAGCGGGTAACACAATTCCTTTTATAAAGAAACAAAGCCCCAAACACGAACTTCAGGCCTGTGCAGGCTTAGCTCCAGGTGTGACCTCGCCTGTGGCTGCGGGTGAACGCCCCTCCCCGCCTGGGGCTGGCCGTCAGGGCAAGCAATCCACTCCCAGGCCCAGGGGGAAGCCAGCAGCTAGGGGACGACATAAAGCACCAAGAAAACAACACTTCGCTTCTCTCTCGTGTCAAGAAGCGGCCTCAGCCCGCTGCCCCCGCCCGGGCGCTAGGCTGTGGCCTGGACTCAGTGAGAAGACAGTGCTGGCATGTTCTGATAAAGGATACAGGACAGAGGAATAGATTCATTAGAATCCTGTAAAGACCACCTGTGAGCAGAGAGGCTTTTGTGAGCATCAGAAGAATCAAGGAAGCTTTAGAAGCAACTCTCCCAGGACCTTGGAGCTCAAAGTGAGCCCTGGGCGAGCAGGGAAGTAAGAGGCCTCAGCCGTCCCCTGGGGGCCAGTCCCATCCAGGGCCCCACGTGCACGAGGGTTACACACAGAGCCTCTGCCCCTCTCCCCGCTCTGGCCACCTGGGACCCTCTCCTGGGAAAGGGGGCGTTTGCAGCTCAGAGTGCCCAGCAGAGCTCGGAGCCGCCCGGGTTCCGAGCGGCTCTCTCACAGGCGCAGGCTTGGGCTTGTCAGCCAGGGTGTGGGCTCACCACGCAGCTGCCTTCACGCTGAAATTCAGGTTCACCACACGTCTGCGGGGAATGGCTTCCCAAGCATGTCACGGGCACCGGGGGCGAGGGGGAGCCCCCCACTAGCCCTAACACGCCCCCCACACTCCCGGGCGTGGCAAAGAAAACACCTATTATGAGTGAGTTAATGGCAAATACACTTTCACAATTTGAAAACGTCATTAAAAATAATAAAAATATACATCAGAAAGTGTGACTTACCGCCGTCAGACACAGTTGCAGACTGAAAGAAAAGAGAGAGAGACATGAGTTAATTAGGCCTCATGGCAAAGTCGGAAACAGCAGTCCCTCCGAGGAACCCAGCCGGGGCTGCTCCGAGGCTCGCTCCCCGCAGGTGCCCAGAAAACCAGACGCCTCAGTGAGTCAAATGCGCTCCCACTTCCTGAGCGGACTCCGCCCAGCCGTGGGTGAGCACGGCCACATCAGGACGGGCGGAAGTCCCCGTCATTTCATTGGAAAAGAACAAATCCCAGCACGTCGGGCCTCAGCTCAGCGAGAGCCTCAGGGAGAGCACGTCTGCATGTTCACCTGATGGGCGAGGGCTGCGGTGGGGCAGTCTCACGGGGGCAGGCGATGTGCCAACCGTCCGTGCAGTGCCGCTGGCTTTCCAGTGGCTGTGCCCGGTGCCAGCGCTGCCCTGGGCATAACACACCCCACTCGGTGCCTGCACCCTGGTACCAGGCTACTGGTACCCCTCCACTGCCCAGGGCAGACCCGGATGGCAAACCACCATGCCCAGCCACGCCAGGTGTGGGAGGAGGGGCGCAGCAGGCAGGCGGGGCAGGTTTCCAAGGAGGGCGCCTGGAAGAGGGCGAGGCTGGAGGAGAGGAGGGCTGGCTCCCGGGGACAGGGCCACGTGCTGCAGCTGGGACTGGAAGGAGGCTGCGGTGGAGAGAGGCCTGGAATGAGACACTCAACAACAAACACTGCTGTGTAGTCCCGGCCGGGCGGCAGGGGCTGAGGGCTATGGGAATGCGTTCGCAGTGGGCAGCTCGGGGCTGCCTTGTGGGAAGGTCACTTCCACCTGGACGTGTGGAGGGAGGAGAATCTGGGGAGGTGGGGCAAGGGTGGGAGCTGGTGGGGCGCTTGGAGGGGAGCAGGCTCGGTGCTTCTGCCTGCTGGTCCATGCCCAATGCGATGCCCCAAACCTCGCCACTCAGCCTGCATGGAAGAGGGACAGGGGCCTCTCCCCTGCCGAGCAGAACTTGTCGCAGCCCCTCACCTGTGGGACTTGCACCTGGAGCCCAGCGAGCCAGCTAAGTGGCCCACCTGCCCCAGGAGGGGCCTGCCACTCTTTCAGACTGTCGCGAGGCCTGGGTCAGAATCTCCGAAACTGTCGCTCGGCACCTTATCCATGACTTTCAAGGGTCAAACATGTGCGGCTGTGTGTCCGGTTTTAAACTGCCATCTTGCCAAGAGCAGCCGCAGCTTGTCCTTGGCTACCGGCCTCGGCGCAGGATCTGGCTTCCATCACAGAAGCGGGCAGGTGTCCTTCCCGGCGGAGAGAGGCCGTGACGGCTGTCCCTCGCCCACACTCACCATCGATCGCCCAGCCACGCTACACATTAGAGAGTATCGCGGGCAAATGATTCCGAGACGAGGAGAGGGAGATCTGCGAGGCCCACACACACCACAAATTGTGTGTCCACCAGGAGCATCTGAGAAATAAGTCATCCCGTGCAAGCGGCAGGAACGTGAGGACGGGGCCACTTCAGGGTACAGGTTAAACGAGTGCTCAGGCCGTGGCAGACACGACAGGGGCACTGCAAACCCTCCACATGGGCCCCAATGCCCTGAGACGAGATCTGGGAGGGTCGCTGCAGCCAGAGACGGAGGAACGTGATGCTGAGTGGGATGCCTGAGGGGTGGGGAGAGGGGGCCACGTGGACACGGCGAGCAGGGTGGGCTCAGCATGCCCGCGGAGGGCTCAGTGGGAGGCTGCGCTCCAGCCTGTGGGGCCTCCGGTGCAAAGCACGCGGATCCAATGCAAGCTCAACAAACGTGCTGCTGGAAGCGCACTGTGCTTTGTTTTTTGGTGCAGCTTTAGATTTGCAGAAAAGCTGTGAAGACAGCACAGTAACAAACATGCTTTTTAATAGTGCTGCCCCCACAGAAGTAAGGGGAGACCCTGGAATGGAGAGCGGTCAGCAAATGCCACCACTGCCGGCGCAGGGCTGGGCGTCACGCAGTGCGGGCCCCTCAGAGATGCCCCAGGCAGGCAGCCACACACAAGGCCTTCTGGGGAGAAAGCAGCCCACGCAAATATGAGCTCACAGTTCCAAAACCCCCTAAAGCCAAGAGAAACCCACCCTGAGAAAGAGCCAGAAGAACGGACAATGGAACTGAGACACTGGTACGTCCTACCTCACACAGGGTGTCAGAGAACATGAGACTATAGAGAAGGAAAAGCTGCTGAAGAAGAGGAAGCAGGCGGCAGATCTGAAAACCCCCATCGGATGTCTGACAATGAAAACTATAACTGTTGGCATTCAACGCTCAATAGAGAGGTTGCAGACATTCGAAGGCTGGAGAGAAGATGTGGGAACTGGAAGACAGACTCGGGAAAAACGAGGCACAGAGAATAGGACAGGGGTGCGCAGCGCGGGTGGTGAGCAGGCGGGAAGCCCTAAAAGTGCTCACCACCCGCGGCCGTCCCAGCAGGCGCTGCTCAAGGTGCCCACCAGGACGGTGCTGGTTCCAGAGGCCTCAGGGGCCAGCATGTCCAGGAAGGACTCAAACGCCTGAGGCACAGCCTCATCCGATCTCCTTCCCTCCCTGAGTCTGGGTCGTGTGCCCAGAGTTATTTCCCAAGCCTGGACTCTAAGGATAGTTCTAGGCATCCATGGTGGCCTCTGTACTGAGGGTTCTCCCGGAGGGGCCAGCGAGGACTCAGAGGTCACGAATGTCCCCTGCCCACCCCACATCTACTTGTAACTGCGGAACCAGCTCGGACCGGTCCCGTCCGGATTCCCACGAGGCCCAGATGCACACTCACAAGGGACACAGGTGAGTCCTTCGTTGCGCCCACGTGGAACCAAAGGGCCGGGACAGGGCCGGACATGAGACTCGGGGCCTTTCAGCAGCCAAGGGTCCGCTGTCCAGGAAGGCCCGGTGCTGAAACCTCAGACCCCGCCGAGCCCTGGATGGGACGGGGCTGAGCCTGCCCTCCTGTGTTTGGGCTGGTCCGCTCACACACTAAAGCTTTTTTCTTTTCTCAAAAGCTGGCACCATCGTGTTGGCTGCCACGCGCATCAGGCAGCGAGCTCCATCCAGAAGCCCCTGATAAATAGTAAGCTCACACTGGGCTGCTCCCAACAAGTCAGTGTGAGGAGTGCCACCGGGAGCCAGCCCAACCCTTTATTTGTGGTCTCCACCTCCTCTGTTCATAGCCCAACCAGACACTGACCTGAAAGGAAAGCCCGGAGACAGAGTTAATGTCACCCGGACATAAAACCACTGTCCTCCGTCCAGGTCACATATGAGCGAGAAACAGGCCACTCAACCTGCAAATGAATAGGTGTAGTTACCATAACCCACCTCCGGCTGCCAACACGTGCGGATGCGCAGGTGCGCACCGGGGCAGGGCGGAGCCCGACCCAGCTCCTGCGCGGGAAGCACCCAGGACGCGAAGCAGCGGAGGAGCGCGTGGCCGGGCTTCATTCTCCCAGGCGGCGGGTGTACAGGGACGGAGCAGGCAGTGCCACGGGAAGGGCTGGCCGGGGAGAGGAGGGCGGACGTGCCCTGTGGGGAGTGTGGGGTATAGCGTGCTTTCCTGGTGGCCAGTGCTTGGTGTGGGGTGGAGGTGCAGGCAGACAACCCACCGACCTGGGGGGTGTGGGAAAGGCAGGTGACCCAGATCATGTCATTCTGCCTTGGGACTGGCCGCAGGTCCAACGCTGACCATGCGCTGCCCTTGGAAGCCTGGTTTGCATGCTCCGAGCACATCCTGGCTGACTGGCAGTGCAGTTCACAACGGAAGCCCTGGATCACTCCAGAACACCACAGAGGCAAGAACACCACAGAGGCAGCCTCAGCTCGGGGACTGAAGGTGAGGCGTTGCCAGGTCCTTGGCTTCTGCTAGGCCACGGGAACGTTTTTATGAAGTAAGACCTACCATTCCTCATGTTTCCTGATCCCCGGCACAATGTGTATTAATAACTTGTTTGCATTTTCCGCATTCTCTGGGTCCCTCCCAAATCCGCGTGTTACACTCACAAGAGAACAGCCGCAAAGGAGGCTGCCAGGGAAAAGGTCCCGGTGCGCCAGCGCCTTCCCCTGTGACGAGAGAAACAGAGCCGGAAGGAGGCCGCTTCAGGGCCAGTGCCGCCTCCCGGCTGGCCTCCACGCTGACAGATACACGGGTGTGAAAGGGACTCACAACGCGTCTGGGTGATGACTTAGGCTCAGACCGCCCTGCGTGCCCCCCAGGCTGCTCTTGCTGCCCCCAGGCTGTCCCAGCTGCAGAGCCTGGTACAGGGGCTGTGGGTGCGGGCCTGGGAATGCGGCCGAGATGGCCCACAGCTCCCCTGCTCAGCCCCGCCCCGGCTCATGTGCTGGGGCTGGAGATGAACCCAGAACCCCGCCTCAGGGCAGCCTGGACAGAGGGGCTGAGGCGGTGCCCACAGGAGGGACGGGTGTGGCGGACGCAGGGCTGGCCTGTGAGAGGGGCAGGGCTCTGAGGGGCGAGCAGATGGAGAGTGAGGAATCCAAGTCTGAGGTGGGCACTTCGCCACCAGGCCTCCTGCGCATCCAGGGAGACGAAGGGACATGGACGTGCTGTGGGTCTGGGGTGGGGGCCAGTCTCTAAGTGACAGCACAGAGGACCTGGGTCAGGAGGGAAGCGCGCGGCCGGGAAGGCCCAAGGACAGCCACACAGACGCTGGGAGAGGCAGCTGCTCTCAAGAGGGTGGGGAGAGGGCGCAGCGGGACATGCTCGCTGGCTGCCCGCAGGCCCGGGCGGAGGAGACGGCAGGAAGGAAGGCTGCATGCACGGGGCCTGCTTCTGCGTGAAAAGGGGAAGCTGCGGGACAGCCTGGAGCGGCGTTTCCCTCCTGCGCGCCTTCCTAACAGATAACAGTGAGCAAAGCTGACCCCGAGGGGGACAAACACCGCCCCAACAGGCGGCGGCCCCTCCTCCATTGGCCTTAGGTGCCCAGACGTGTGGACCGAGGAGGTGTGCGCAGGGCTGCCTGGCCAGGCCTCTGCGGGGCCGTCTGGGAGAAGAAGGGCGACGCACACGGCGGTTCCTCTGAGCTAGAAAAGGGCGCCGAATCCCGAAGGACGCGGCCAGCGTGAGCTCATCTCACAGGCTCAGGTGGAGGCGCTGCCAGTGCATCAGCCCACAGAAGGGCACGCCGGACGCGCTCATGCCCACGGCGACCAGCAGCCTCACCACCGCTCCCTGTGCACCCCACGCCCCCTCTGGGCGGTCCCTGCTTCTCTGGGACCCAGGCTGTGCAGAGGGTTAGGCTGCCTGCCCGGTGGCTGGCAGGGGAGCAGGCAGAGTCCTGGTCAATGACGCAGAGGACAAAGGCCTGGCTCTGAAGCCAGAGAGCCCCTCGCATCACGGGCAGCCCTGACTCCTCCGAGCACGCGCTGTCTTCCTCGTGCTGCTCACACTTCCCCGCGCAAACGCACAGCCTCCACTCCACACCAGGGCGGCCTCCTCCAGCCTCTGCCCTATCCGGCCCTCTGGGGCCCTCGGCGCCCCTGCTGCCTGGGAAAGGCAGGCCCTGGCTAGGCCTGGTGGACCCTCCGATCCTGCAGAGCCCGGTGCAGAGGCAAACCCTGGTCTTGGGAAAGCTCCTTCCCTCAGCCCCAGGCACCTGCCCGGCAGACCAGTCAAAGCTAACCTGCCACAGTCACGTGCCCCCAAACCCGAGACACGCCTCTGCCGAGTGTGCGACACGCAGAGCCAGTCCTTTATGACCAGGAAGCGAAGGAAGGGCAGACCACAGCAGTGGCAGCCCCCGTGCAGCCCGCCACCTGAGCCGGCACTGAGGGAGGATGCACGGAACATGGCGGGCACATGCCCCAGTACAGAGCAGGGGGGACGCAGGGCGAGGCAGCAGGTCAGCGTGCCCTGGGCCCAGAGTGGGACTTGCTCCTGCTGCTCAGAGGATGGAGAGGACTGCCCGTGTGCGACGCTGCGACTGCCAGGGAGTCCCCTACTGCTCCTGCCCTGCCTCTGGCTCAGGAAGCCTCCAGCCAGCCCAGGCCCCGCAAGAACTGCCCCAGCAGCCCCGGCGAATGTTGTCACAGCCCTCCTGGACGGGCACAGGGACCCGTGAAGCAAGACTCTGTCAGTCAGGGCAGGGGAGCAGGTGCCAGTCCAAGGGGGGCAGGCAGGAAGCTTGTTAAAGCTTCTCCCATGACACTTCACATTTCTTTCAGGCTGCGGGCTTCCGTGTCTCCTTCAACCAGTATCTTATGGCATCTGGACTGTGACAACCCCATGATGTGGTTTAAAGATGATGGCTCTGCTCTGCAAAGGGGCGTGGACACTTCCAGCCCAGGCTGCATCGCCCTAGTAAAGATGCGAAGCCGATGTGTGCGTTCGGCCGGGAGCCCCGCGCTCGTCCTGGGCGGCACTCTGGCGGCTCCCGGCGCCTCCCGGCGCCTGCGGATCATGGGAAACAGCGCCTATAAAGGCTTACGATTCTCCACTTCACATGAAAGCAGCTCGCGAGGAGCACAGCCCTTTACAAGCCCTGTCACAAAGCACGGCTTTTACAGAGCACACACCCTCTGGATGGAGCCCAGCATTCCATGCCCTCCCCCCCCCATTTTCAAGATGAACCAGCTGAGGCTCAGAGAGGAGCACCCTCCCACCCAGCCTCCAGCCTCACCCCTTGCCCATGTGACCTGGCACCACTGCTGGGCTGGCCTGCGATGATTAACCTAGGCCCCAGTGGCTACGGACCGACCCCCACCTGCCACCGCCTGCTCCACGAGGGAGCCGCTCAGTTTTTGTTGCTTAAGGTACGCGCACACCAGCGACGGCCAGTGGCCTCCGTGACCAGCTCGTCTGCCAGAGGGCACAGCAGACACCCCACAAGTCACCCCCTCACTACACAAGCCCGCACAGTGGCTCTCTAGTCCCCTTTTCTAAACACTCAGAACAAAAGCCCACATTTCCACCAACTGGCCTTAACGTACTAGTGAATGAGAACGCAGCCCACAGGCATAGGAATAACTGCAGGGGGGACGCAGGGCGAGGCAGCAGGTCAGCGTGCCCACATTTCCACCAACTGGCCTTACCGTACTAGTGAATGAGAACGCAGCCCACAGGCATAGGAATAACTGTTCCCGGGTCCACTGCGGACATGACCGGCCGGGAACTCACTTGTGCAGCCAGAGAAGCGGAAGGAGAGAAGCGGGACGTAAGCCACTCCCAGGGCCGAGGCAGTGGGCCGCCCACACCCCGCAGCCCGCCGCCCACGGCTGCCCGGGGCTCCGAGCACATGCATGTCTCCCAAGCACATTAAACCTGCACGCGTTTCATCAGCGTAATCCTGGCCTGTCCAGCAGCCCGAGTGGAAGGAGGGTGTCGCTCCTGTTCCCACCCCACCCTCCAGCCGCCACCTCTGAGGGCCCCTCCCCTCAGGTCTCCACACAAGGCCCTCATTAGGGATTAGGAAGACAAGTGCGGATGAAACACCTCTCAGAAAGAATGAATTTAAAACCGGCCCCTGTAATTAGTGACAATCTCCTATAAATAACTTCAATTCATTTGCCTTCCATCAGCACAGCACAGGGCCACAAGAGGAAAATAAAAAGTATTCTTTTCAGATCATCTCACACCTTTAAAAATGTTTACAGAAGTTCAACTTTATAAGCTGAGGTAATAGCCAGTCATTAGAGGGCCGCAGTTCCCTAGGTCTGTATATGCAACAGAACCAACTCATTACACTTAAGAAGTAAGACATAACAGTGGTAAAGAGCAGGATAGGTTTTGAAATGTGCTATCCCAACACGATTAACTCCTCAGCTCCACAACCTCTAGCGTCACCGTGGTGAGGACGAGAAGACAAGAAGAAGGCTGACAGGGGCACCGGCAGCGGGGTCCTGAGAGGCAGGCTGGACCCGGCGTGACGGGCCGCCAGCAGCTCGCTCTGGGCGCTGGTCTGTGGTCCCAGAGCCGGGCATCACCGCCACGGGACTCCCGTCCAGCTCGGAGGCAGCCACGAGACAAGCACTCACAAAGTGTACAGCTACGCGGCCCGCTAGCAGCTGAGAACAGGCAGCAATGGGGGTGCTGAGCTTCTGCACACAACTCTATAAATGACCCAACGCTGGAAGGACTCACCTGCTGATCGTCGGAAGCGCGCGCCTCCTTGGACGCCCCTTCCCCCAAATCCATCTTAAGACAGACAACGCCCGCTCCTCCGCAGGCACGCAGCGCTGAGGGCTGCCATTCCCCGCGGCAGGCCTGTGCGCGGCAGGAAAGTTTAAAGACGGTGCAGATGAAGTTCCATTCCGCTCTCCTCGTAACCCGTGGCAACAGGACACTGCAGGAAGCTGTGGCTGGCCGGGGACTCAGACTCTGGATTGTCTCGTGCAGCGAAAAAAGCCGTTTACGTAAATCACGCTGTGAGATCACTTTTAAAGTATTTCCTCCACCAAATCAGAACACAGCGCAGCCGACAGGGGCGATCTCCCCGCCGCACAGCAGCTGCCGAGAAGCTGAGAGAACGCAGAACCGCTCCGCACGTCCGGCCGTAATGACAGCTCTATTATTAGCCTCCACACGCGGGCGGGGCGGGGCCAGCCGCGGGCTCTGCGTCCCCCTCACCCTGTCCTGGGGCCTCTCCCAGGACCTGCTGGCCGGCCTCCCCACATCCGACACACCTGAGAGTGAGGGAACCACGCCAGGTCCTGGTTTAGAAAAGGAGGAAGCAGAGACTAGTTCTAGAACCTGGTGTCCCTGGGACTCCCTGGAGGGTCCTGGGCTCACCCTAAGTGCCGCCACACCGTCCATGTGATAGCAGGGGCGTGGGGGCCTCACTGGATGGGCTCCTGGAAGGGCAGAAGGGCAGACCTCAGGGAGTGTCCGGGGTTGCAAACACAGCGCCCACGTGGACACCTGCTGGGATGAGGGCCCTCCAGCTTGGGGCCGGGCCACCTGCTGGGAGGGCGCTGAGCCCGCCCTGCCTTTCGCTCTTCCTGGAGGACCCGAGCTCCCAGTGGGCACTCGCGACACAGCTCTGTCTACTGCAGAAATGTACACATGCCTGGGAGGACATTACAGACAGAAACAGCATCGGCTCCAGCTTCCTCAGACAGCTTTGCGCCAGAGACCGGCACACAGCACAGAAAAGGTGTGAAAGAGAGGAGCAGGGGAGGGTCAGAGGCCTCGTCATCACCTGACCACCACCGCTGAGCGCAGAAACTGCCCAGCCTGATGCCCAGGACATGCTGGGGGCGGCAAGGATCGGGGAAGTAGGAAGAGGAGGAGGAGGAGGAGGAGGAGGAGGAGGAGGAGGAGGTAGAGGATGAGGAGGAGGTGGAGGAGAAGGAGGAGGTAGAGGAGGAGGAGGTGGATGAGGAGGAGGAGGTAGAGGAGGAGGAGGTGGAGGAGGAGGAGGTAGAGATAGAGGAGGAGAAGGTAGAAGGAGGAGAAGGAAGTGGAGGAGAAGGAGGAAGTAGAGGAGGAGGAGGAGGTAGAGATAGAGGAGGAGAAAGTAGAAGGAGGAGGAGGAGGTGGAGGAGAAGGAGGAGGTAGAGGAGGAGGAGGTGGACGAGGAGGAGGAGGTAGAGGAGGAGGAGGTAGAGGAGGAGGAGGAAGTGGAGGAGAAGGAGGAAGTAGAGGAGGAGGAGGAGGTAGAGATAGAGGAGGAGAAGGTAGAAGGAGGAGGAGGAGGTGGAGGAGAAGTTGGAGGTGGAGGAGGAGGTGGTAGAGGAGGAG